>NC_052352.1:322460-408387 GCF_009727055.1 Benincasa hispida | reverse complement strand
ACCTTTGGAGTAGCCTACAAAGAAGCACACCCTCTACCGTGGTTCCAATTTCTTTGGATTAGCCTCAAGCACATGTGCTGGGTAACCCCATATGCGGAAGTGACGCAAACTAGCTTTATGCCCCTTCCACAACTCCAAAGGCGTTTTCGCAAAACTATTGAAAGGAACACAATTGAGTATATACACTGTAGTCTCCACTACAAAACCCCAAAACGAGTCTAGTAAGAAAGCGTAACTCATCATCGACCGAACCGTATCCAACAAGGTTATGTTTCTCCTCTCTGCTACACCATTCTACTGAGGTGTACCCGGTGCTGAGAGTTGGGAAATGATTCCATGTTCTATCAAATAGTTCTGGAACCCTGAATCCAAAAAACTTTCTACATCGATCCGGTCGAAGTGTCTTATTCCATCTATCAAATGCATTTTCCACTTCAGCCTTGAACTTTTTGAACTTTTCAAAGGATTCAGACTTCCGTTGTATCAAGTAAACATACTCATACCTAGAGTAATCATCAGTAAAGGTGATGAAATACTCATAGCCTCCCCTGGCTCGCACATTCATCGGACCATAGATGTCAGAATGCACTAACTCTAGAGGCTCTTTGGCTTGATAACCTTTTCCAGAAAAAGGTCTTTTAGTCATCTTGCCCTCAAGGCAAGATTCGCACACCAGTAAAGAATTTTCCTCTAACTCGCTTAGAAGTCCATTCTTCACCAACCTCTCAATCCCATTGAGATTGATATGCCCTAATGGAAGGTACCAAAGTTAGACATTTTCTTTTGGAGAAACTTTTTATCGTTTATTTTGAGTCACGACAGTTTTAAACATCTCAATGTTATGAAGGGAACTCGTTGCTAACGGCCTTAGAACATATAAGCTATTTTCCAGATATGCTGAACAGATTTCAAATTCATCTTTATGAATAAACACTTTATTCAATTGAAAATTCAGAGTATATTTAACTATATTAGACATTTTACAATTAAGTTCCTTTTCAACTCAGGAACTACATAAATATGATCTAAAATGAGAAACTTCTTCTGTAAAGTCAACTGGATCCCTCCCACTGCCACAACTGAGATGACGTGTCCGGTGCCTACTCGCATCGTCATCTCATCAGCCTCCAGCTGCCGCCAGAATCTAATCCTCTTAAAAAAAGAACAAACATGAATTAGTGGCCCAAAGTCACAATCCAGGCAGAATCATTATTTCTCCATTAAGAAGCTTTCCAACACCATAAATCATATTTACTTGTTTTGCCTACTTGGCCTAGCCCTATTCTTCTCCTTGATCAGCGAGGACAATTTCTCCTTCCAGTGCCCATCCTGGTTACAATGGAAATACTTGCCTTTATCTCTAGGCGCTAGTCGTTTTCCCTGCTGGGTGACAAACGGTAGGTTAGCAGGCTTTTTCCTCTTCCTCTTACCACCATTCTTCTTCTTCTATTTAGTAGTGTTAGAAGTAGAAGGCGTAGACTTAGACCCAAAGGTCGAACCTCGATGGAACTTCTTTGATGAAGAGGTAAAATTTGCCTCACAAACCTTCTTTTCCTTACATTTCAGTAAGGATTGGAATGTCTGCAACTCGTTGAGGAGAGTTGTAAGGGTATAGTCCACTTTGTTTAGTATGGCATTACTAACAAAGTGTAGGAAGCTATCTGGCAATGAATGCAGGATTTTGCTAACCTGGCTGCCCTCATCGATTCGAGACCCATTCATCTTCGCCATATTGAAGTGGACCATCATTTTAAGCACGTGTCCACGAACAGAGGTGTCTTCCTCCATTTTGGAGTTGAAGATGCATTTAAAAGCCTCGTGCTTAATCTGTCCAGACAGTTGTCCGAACATTCCCCGTAGGGACTCCATGATCTCACGCGTTGATACCATAGACTCATGGTTTTTCGCCAAAATGTCGTTAAGACTGACCAAGATATAGGCTCGGGCTTTCTCGTTCACTCGTGTTCAACGCTGATAAGCCTCTCAAACATTTCGAGTGGCGTTAAGAGGTGGAATAAGAGGACACTCCTCCGTAAGGATGAATTTAAGATCATTGATGATTAATATGGTTGTGATCGTGTGTTTCCAACTAGCTAGTTTTCGTTAGTCAGTTTATCGACACTAAGTAGAGCTAATGTAGCGGTTTCCATAATTATGTTACTGAAAACAGAACAAACTTAAAAAGTCTATGCAATACCACATTTTAACAACAATTTTAGTTTTAGCATTATAGTTTCTAAGTAACCTAAGTGAAAAAAACTTCTATTTCGTAATGATGCCCCAGTTAGGCAGAACAAACGTCACCGGTGGGATGATCAGATGCCCCTTCACTGGGATGAGACGCTCTCAACCATTAGGCAAAAACAACTCTTATAACTGCACCTAATAGTCATCATTCATTTGGTCCAGAACTGTTAACCCTTAACAATTCTACGTAAGTGTAACCCCTAATTTTCGGCCCTAGAGTTCTGCCCTAATGCGCCCACCATAGGAAAAAAGCATATTAGGACCAGAGACTAAAGCAACCTTATCCTAACTAGGAGATTAGATAAAGAAACGTGAAAAACTGTCATCCTATAGAGGGATACTTCAAGGGTGCCTTGAAGCGATGCACAGAGACTTTATCCAACCTAACAAGAGAGACCGTGGGATATGTTGTCGCACGTCTCGCTCCCACTTACTATGAAGATTCTCTCCATCCACCTTGGTATTGACCTACCCAAACACCATCCTTTAGGGGGACACTCCCACGATGCCATGAGGCCGAGGAGTGATCTCACAGTGTGAACATAAAGGGAGAAACGCGAAGAGGTTTAAATGAAATATCAGATACCCTAAGTACCTCCCACTGAATGTTCTACCTAGGGGTTCATTAACTTAGACGATCCAGCTACTGATTTTATCTAAGTCAGTTTAATTTGCTAAAAAACAACTCTTGTTTTTTAAATTAACGAAGTTCAAGTAGTCACATTAAACTCTTTAACGGACTGTCTTCAAATTTGCATGCATGCATCAAATCTATCTAATTCACCTTACCAGGTAAGTTCCCAGGTAGGCATGTTCCGTTTCCGTCAGCTTAAATACCCCAACCTAGATAGAACCTGCCTTAGATAATAGATAGATTTGCTACACTTTTAATCTTTTATTAGTCAATTTAATCCTATTAAACTGATTAAAAGATTAAAGCTTAGGTTACTAATCTCATTAGAATCGTAATAAGTCTATCTCCACCAAGTTTTAAAATAGTTTTAAAACCATGATTCAAGCCTAATTTCGCATGCATGTCTTTCTTATAGATTTTAGTTCTAATTTCCTTATAACACTTATAAATAACCTATGTGTCATGCTTTATGCAGTGTCCATTCATTATTATATATAACAGTTATATACTTGTAATGCACTAAGAAAACATGCTTCCATACACCCTTATACTATAACACTTATAACATAAAGATGATGCATGTCTATGCTTAATGCATGCATAAATATAAATCTTATATTATATGATGCATGAGCATGCTCTTATGTAATTTAAATCATGTTTCTCTAAATCATAACACTTACAATAAGAGATGATGAATGACCAATGCATAACCTAATGTGGGATTTCAACTATAAGGCATACCATATGACATATAATTAAATATAGATCTTATGTACATTCACAAAAGATTAATGGATAGGGATGAACCGCCACAAAATGAAAATAAAATTCTATCCATTACATTTTTCCATCAAGAAAACCAGTTCACAGGCAAACCGGGTCTTGAATCGCCCGGGCGAAACCTCTCTGATCGTTTAGTAAGCTGGTCGGGTATCCACGATTGTTTAGTTACGATTGAGTACCATTTACAATACGATGAAGCATGAGGCACTCGATTGTTTATCATACCAGACTTTAAACGCGCAAGTCTAAACTATCGTTTAGAGGACGACATTACTGAGAAGCACGATCGTCTAGACGATCACATAACAAGTGCTTAAGTAACAAATTTACTCCGCTATCATGTAGTCAGGAACTAAGTGATGAAGCTTGTTGAGCTACACGATCGTCTAGTGCGCACACGTCAACATGCACCAGAGTATCCAATACTTTACGATTGCTTACCCCATCGTTTACACGACCCGACCAATGCTTGGTCATCCTCATCCTCGAAGTATAACAACTTCTTGCCTTGAAGCCTTATAACGAGCGACTCACAGAGACTCAAGCACTTTGAATTTATACACTCGATACCAAGTTAATATTCTAAAAAATATAGGGGCCCTTACAATCAACTTTGAATGTAAAAGAGTCAATAACTAGAGGCATCATCCCAGAAAACTCCATTAATCCACATCCACAAAACTATTTAACAATTAAATAGAGTGCAGACATGCTTTACCCACCGAGAAGTGAATGTTATTCTATACATTACTGAATTTGGAATATCAGAACCTGGCTCTGATACTAATTGAAGGAACTCTTATCAAAGAGTACCTATGAATAGAAGCAAGATCATTCCAAATTCATTGTCACAGAAACACCGCATTCACAAACAAATTACAAGTTATGCATCTAAGAATAAATTACAACATGCTTTGAAACTTAAACAACAAAAGAGTAAGAGACATACCAGTTGAAGAACTCTTATTCTTTTTAAATCTCGCTCTCATCAAGCAAGCAACTCTCGATGTCGCTGAGATCGTCAAGTCTATCATCCACCAAATCTCACTACCGTCCACCATCGAACAGACTTCCTAAAACAGGCAGAAAGGAGGACACAACCACTCGAAAACCTTGGTATTCTCGTAATGAGAATCCAGGAGGTGTGGGTTCTGTTGGATTTGGTAGAGGGGAGAAGGAAACAAAGATCGTTTACCACGACCAAGCAAAACCCCTTTTAGAGTTCAGCATCGAGTACTTGAGCAATATCTTTTCAATGTACGATGCTTAAGACAACGCTAGCACTTTATTCTTTCGATCTCGAAAGATCTTAATACCAAGAACAAACTAAGCCTCTCCAAAATATTTCATTTAGAATTGGGTCGCTAGCCAGTTCTTAACTGCAGTCAGTAGTCCTACATCATTCCCAATGAGTAGGATATTGTCTACATACAACACTAGGAAAACTACTAAACTGTTGATGATCTTCTTGTAGACACAAGGCTCATCAACATTTTGGTTAAAGTTGTACAATTTGATCGCAGAATCAAATCGAATGTTCCAAGATCGAGATGCCTGTTTCAGCCCATAAATGGATCAATTCAGTTTGCAAACCTTTTGCTCTTGACCTTGGGCTATGAATCCTTCGGGCCGCACCATATAAATGGTCTCCTCAAGATTGCCATTCAGAAAGGAAGACTTGACGTCCATTTGCCATATCTCATAATTATAATAAGCAGCAATGGATAGGAGAATGCAGATAAACTTCAACATGGCAACAGATGAGAAAGTCTCCTCATAGTCGACTCCTTCCACCTGGGTATAACCCTTTGCCACAAGTCTAGCCTTGAAGGTTTGCACCTTCCCATCGGCACCCCGTTTCCTCTTGTAGATCCGTTTGTAACCTATAGGTGTTACCCCATCAGGCTGATCAATAAGATCTCGTATTGAATTGAAGTACATCGACTCCATCTCAAAATCCATGGCTTTGACCCATTCATCCCGGTCAACATCCTCTATTGCCTTCTAATAAAGACAAGGGATCCTCAACGTTGCCATCGACTACTAAAGCGAGGATTTTTGTGAAACCCAGATAGCAAACAAATGGGTTCGCAACCCTCCCACTACGTCGAGGTTCCCTCAAATCTTGAGGTGGAACCAACCTACCAGATGAACTATCATCAACAACTCTTGCTGATGAAGCAGCCCCTTCAATAACTCTTGTTGAAGTTTTAGTAGTTGCATTGGAAAGCTCACGTAACACGATCTTACTACTTTTGGACTGTGTCCCTAATATGATCCTTCTCTAGGAAGGTAGTTTTTGTAGACATAAACACTCTGTTTTTTATAGGATCATAAAAAGTAACCCCTCGTGTACCTTTGGAGTAGCCTACAAAGAGGCACAACCTCGACTGTGGTTCCAATTTCTTTGGATTAGCCTCAAGCACATATGCTGGGTAACCCCATATGCGAAAGTGATGCAAACTAGCTTACAAGTTGAGAATCAGTTCTTGGGTTAGTTTGAAATGTTCAAATTAACAAGAGGGAATTTGATTATATACGATATAATTAAATTAATCCAATTATAGATGATATAATTGATATGATGTATTTGATACATTATTATTTGATTGGAGGAACTAATATAGATATAATTTATATTAAATGCCATAAAAGAGAAAAAAAAACTATGGTTTATATATTGTATATGATTCAATATTAAAACTATAGGTTATAAATATAATATGGTAAGTTAGTTATTGTATTTATTTATAATTTATTGATTATATGATAATTAAATTTCTTTTTCTCCAATAACTACCTTAGTGGTTGGTTATATGGTTTTTTATGGCTAAGTAGGATAAAAAGGAAAACAGTTTTCTAATTATTCTATGAAACGTCTCACATAATTAACTATCGAGTGACTATATTATAAGGATTGAGTTTACTATACGATAGACTTCCATCTTCTACACGATACTTCTGTCCATTACTCGATCATTCCTTCTTCACTCCAATCCTTCCCTCAATCCACAATAAGCCAAAGCCCACAACTCCTAGATCTCACACTGAGAATACCAAGATAATCTTATGGATGTGTCCGGTTGTTCGAGGATCGAGTTGATACTTATTGTTGGTGTTCAAGGGAGATCGAGTTCAAGTTGATTGTTGCATTCAAGTTTGATTGAGAGACGCACTTGAAGAAACATTCTTCAAAGGTATTGTTTTCTTGATCCTTTGTATTTAATTAAGAAACACATGTTGTAATTTATGTTTAATGCATAATGTGATTAGTATGATTGTAAATGTTTGAGTTCTTTCACAATGGAGTTTGGGACAACCCGCTTCCGCTCAAAGGTCCTCTATATTTAGAGTTCCTTCATTAATAACATTTCAATGCATCATTTATATTGTAAGAGTTGTAATATACATATGGATGGTTGTATGTTATTAATTATTTCATTGCTTTATTATACAAATGTTATAAAAGTTTAGTAATGAAATGGAATTGCATGATGCATGACACTACTTTAAGTAATTTTATAATCATTATAATTTTACTAAGTACGTCGTAACATGCAATGAATGATTTTAATTTGTTTAATTTCTTTTATAAAAATTATAATTAAATAAAATTAGAAATTAAAATCAACAATATAGAATTGCATGTAAACCTTAGGTTAAAATCATTTTTTAAAATCATTTTAAAATATGATTCATATGGACCTAAGATTACATTTGTAATAAGATTAGAAATTTAGTTTAATATTTTAATCAGTTTAGTAGGATTAAATTGGTTCTTAATTAAAAGGTCAAATTTGTAACAAATGTATCTATAAAGGATCTTTTGTCTAAGGCTAGTCCTGACTAGGTTGGGGTATTTAAGTTGAAGGAAGCGTAACACCCCTATCTTGAAACTTACCTAGAAATGTGAATTAGATAGATTTGCTATAAGTATGCAATAGTTGATGGAGGTTTATTAAAGTATTTAATAAACATTAATCACAGTTGTTTAACCATCCAAAGTAAGTATTACTTCTGGGCAGATTTAAAACACTCACTTAGTTAAAATCAATAGTTGGATTTTTCTAAGTTAAAGAATCCTAGATAAAACGCTCAGTGGAACGAAAATTGGTTTATGATACTTCACTTTTTCTTTTCACATTTCTCCGTAAAAGTTTACATTGTTAGATCTATACTCGGCCTCAGGGCACCTTTACATGTGTCCCCTTGCAAATGGTGTTTGTATAGGTCAATATCAAGATGAATGGGGAGAGTGTATAGTAGGTGGGAGCGGGATGTGTATCAACACATCCCACGGTCTCTCTCATTAGTTTGTAGTAAAGTTTTATACTTGGTCTCGAGGCACCTTTGCTTGTGTCCCCCTACGGATGACATTTGCATGATTCTTCACTCAAACTCTAGAAATGGATAGGGCTGCTTTAATTTTTTTCCTAATCAACTTTTTTCCTACGGTTGGCTCATTGAGGTGAAACACTTACAAGAAAAATTTAAACAAGATTAGCAATTTCTTGACCGAATAGTGATGATTGATAATTACAGTAACAAGGAGCTGTTTTGTCTATTGGTTGAGATAGTCTTATTTTAGTGAAGGGCCATCTGATCACCCTAGGGTGGCTTTTGTCCTGTCTTACTGAAACATCATTGCAAACTAGATATCACTTATGGTGCAATATATTATTTTGCTAAATGTGATTGGTTTTTGAAAATGGGTTGATGCATAGAATATAATATAAATAAATTGTATGGTTTTAGGAAATTACAATATGACTTCCACTACATTAAATTTACTCGCTACCGATAAACTTACTGACGAAAATTATACAACGTGAAAAAAATACAATCAACATAATTTTAATCATCGATGGCCTTAGATTTATCCTTATGGAGGATTGTCCTCCTGTGCCAGCTTAAAACTCCACTCGAAACGTTCGAGAGGCATATGAGCATTGAGTACGAGCAAATGAGAAGGCCCAAGTATATATCTTGACAAGTCTTTCTGAAGTCTTAATCAAGAAGCATGAGCTCATGATCATTGCTCGTGAGATCATGGAGTCTCCGTGGGGGATGTTCGGACAACCATCTGCACAACTCAGGCATGAAATTCTAAAACACATCTTCAATATCCATATGCAAGATGGGGCATCTGGAAGCTGGGGAGATGATGATGCATGTTGGAACTGGGCACGTCGTCTCGGCTGTGGAAGTGGGAGGACTTCAACTTTGTTTACAGAAATCATACATTATATTAGATAATATATATGTGGTTCCAAACTTGAAAACGAACCTTATTTCTGTAAAGTGCTTATTAGAACAAAAATACTCGGCTTCATTTGAAGTAAATGTTTCTTTACAAAAATGGTGTATATATTTGTTCTGTAAATCTCAAAGATAACCTTTATGTGTTAAGACCGTTAGCAACTAAAGCCCTCATGAATACTGAAATGTTTAAAACTGCGATAACTCAAAATAAAATACTTAAAATTTCTCCTAAGGAAAATGCCTGTCTTTGGCACCTAAGATTGAGAGATTGGTTAAGAATGGACTTCTAAGCGAGTTAGAAGAAAATTCTTTACTTGTATGTGAGTCATGCCTTGAATGACTAAAAATATCTTTTATTAGAAAATATCATAGGGCCAAAGAACCCTTGGAACTTATACATTCAGAACTTTGTGGTCTGATGAATATCAAAGCAAAAAGAGGATTTGAATATTTCATCATTTTTACTGATGATTATTCAAGATATGGGTATGTTTATTTAATGTAATAGAAGTCTGAAGCTTTTGAAAAGTTTAAAGAGTTTAAGGCTGAAGTTGAAACTACATTAAATAAAATAATTAAGACATTTCGATCTAACCGAGGTGGAGAGTTTTTGGATCTTACATTCCAAAACTATTTGATAGAACATGGAATAGTATCCCAACTCTCAGTATCTAGTGCATCTCAGCATGGTGTATCATAAAGGAGAAATTTAACCCTGTTGGACAAGTTCGGTCTATAATGAGTTATGCCTCCTTACGGAACTTATTTGGGGTTATGCAGTACAAACTGCAACTTATATTTTGAATTATGTTCCATCCAAAAGTTTTGCGATAACACATTTGGAATTATTGAATGGTCGTAAAGGTAATTTATGCCATTTTAGAATTTGGGATTATCCAGTACATGTGCTTGAGGCAAATCCTAAGAAATTTGACCTTATTCAAAATTGTGTCTATTTGTAGGCTACCCTAAAGGACCGAGAGGTGGTTACTTCTACAATTGTAAAGAAAATAAAGTGTTTGTATCGATAAATACTATATTTTTAGAAGAGAACCACATAAGAGAAAATTCAAACTATAGGTTATATTGTATCTGTCTCTTATACACATCTAGATGTGTATAAGAGACAGGTATGTATGTATGTATGTATGTATGTATGTATGTATGTATTAAATAAATTGAAATATGTTTTAATTTATTTAATATTATTTTAAATTTTCTAAATCTAAAATGGAGTGTCCCCTAAATCTCTCAAATGCTCTCAGATGTGGGAATGGGCTTGCAATTTTTTACATATTTTTTTCTTCAACACAGAATGTCTATGTATGTATGATGGGTTGAAAAAAATCTCCCATAAGTTTTTCTTATCTCCTTTTCTTTCTCTCAATCCTTTCCCTCTACCAAAATTCATGGAGTCCACCACTGCTGTGATTCTCATCCCTAAAGAGAATTCAGGAGGTTCTAATTGATGGTGGCCATCAAAGATTGTTCGTGGACATTTTGGAGAAGAGGAATTACGTGAAGAAATTTGTTCTTCAAAGGTAAGGATCTCTAAACCCTAATTTTCTTTTCTATCTTTCTTATTAATGTATGTTATCAATTTTGTATTATGCATAATTTTTGTATTCTGTAAAATTTATGTGATTCTGTGAAAATAAAATTGGGACGATCTTCACTTTTTCGCTCAGGACCTTCATAGGTACCTTCAGAATTATCTTCATTAGATGTCGAGAAAGAAATATTTAGATCCAGGGATTTTCAGTGACTGTTTTAGATGTTGTTAGACCCACCATATTCTTGAGAGGGGTGTCACTTGGGGATAGTAAAATTTCCTTTACATAATTGGACTTTGAAGTTGAATGGGTGGATTAGAGATATCAGATGGAAAGATTTAATTTCAAATTGACGAATTAGGTCCATTATTTCCTCAACTTCCTGAGTTGAACTAAGTTGTTCCTCTTTCTCTTGATGATCTTTTGGAATAGGTGTAGAAGTTGGAGTGTCAAAGTGAGTATGTGAGGCATAAGAAGTCTTTCTCGAAACCCTGGTTATTGATTGAAACCTCAACTAATGTCCATACTGGAAAGAAGGCTCACTGATATAGCCTTTAGAACCTTTTGTAATCTGGCATTTCTTCAATGTGTGTCTAATGCAATCACATTGAAAGAAAAAATTAGGGAGTCGTTCATATCAGAACCTTCTGAATGACTCTTTATCTTTATTTTGATACAAGGATGAAAAGGCTTAGAGATATCGATTAAGAACCGAACTCTCATATTTTCTCCCAAGCAGAAGGATCAGATCCTACATCTACGAACTTCCCCATCTAGTTCCCATGTTTTTTTTGCCATGTAAACATTTTGCAAACCTAGAGGAAGCTCCATAAATTGAAACTCATAATCAGCAATACTGAAATCAACTTTAGGTGATTCAAGGATTAAGACATGCTTCTCGAAAACATATGGGCTAAAGTTGATGACCTAATCCTTATCGTTTGTGAAATGAAATAAAAAAAGAAAGTGGTTCTTACCTAAGGCTTCGACAGAGAAACTCAATTTCACACATCAAACGTTGTTCATAACATTCTTAATCATGTTCGTGTTTATCATCTTTTCTGAGAAAATCTTACCTGAGAAAAAAATTCAAGCGGCTGCTAATCTTCTGAAAGATTTCTTTGTTGATGTGTTCCTTTAGGGCATTTTCCTCTTCTGTTAACCATAATTTCCTTCAATTGTTCAACAAAGCTTCTAAATCCATTTTTTTATGATTTGAAACCAAAAAACCATAATAAGGAAAGCCTTTGATTCTTCTGTCTATCCTCACTTCGAAGGGAACCTTGCTAGGATCTTGAGAAATCTCACCCGATTCTCCAGTTTTAAGAAATAGTTTTTTCACATGATTTTGAGTCTAATTTCTATTTGAATTTTTTAGTACATTTCTATTTGGTCTTTTAAACCATTGTACCCTCAATTTTAATTTTAATTTTCATTTCATCTATAAATCTTAAAATAGTACATTTTTTATGTTAGTATTTTGACACTTTAAAATATAATATTAAAATTTTGTCGATATGCCGATATTTTCAGTGATATTTCAATGTTTATGTGGGATCGATATCGGTATTAGAAGTGAATCGATATTTCCATTATATCAAAGAAAAATCTACGAAACATACAGAAAAAATGCAACAAAATGTCATTAATGCAAGTATAATACAATTAATAGACATGTTAACTTGTTTAAAAATCATAAAATATTTATTTACAATAAGTCTAGTTTTTTAATTTTTCGTTTTTATAATTTCTCTAAGAATGTCAATTGAAATCTACATTTTATTGATATTTTCGTAAAATTAACACCTTGGTGTTTACGTCTACATCGACATTTTAAATCTTGCTCTTAACTTTAATTTTTCTTTATTGGTTATTTGTTTTTCTTTGTTTGTTTGTTTTTTTTTTTTTTTTTTGTCTTTACTATCAGTAGGTGTTTGTTTCAAGGGTTGCGCTTAGGATGGATTAGGCATCCTAAGCCCAACCCTTGTTTGAGACAAGGGTTTAGGAAACCACATTCTTTCTCATTAGTTTGAATAGTAAACACTATTCAAACTTCAAACCCACGAGTTACACTTTTTTTCTTCTAATTTAATTTATGAAGTTTGCGAGACAACTTTCAGACACCACCTTTGGTGACTGCTGCCGGCCAACTCCGACCATCACCTCCAAAGAATGCCATCGGCCACCTCTGATCTCAACTTTCGACAATCTTGTCGGTGAACTTTCGGCCAAACTTCGGTCGTCACATCTGGCGATCTTGCTGGTGAACTTTCAACCACCGACTATGACCGAACTTCGGTTGCCACCAACCAACTTTGGAAAACATTAATAAAAAATTTTAATATATAATAAACTAAACAAATTTGTACATAAAAATACTTTTAAGAAAAAGTTGCCAAACACATGTGCGCTTTATTTGAATGATTTTTCTTTAATCAAAAGTGTTTAAATAAAAATAAATTTTTGAAAAACAGTTTTTCTAAGTCATTCTAAAGAGGCCTTGAGTTTAATTATAATAATATTTTTTAAAATACACCCTCTCGTTCTTCTAATTCTTTTTTCATAGAGTTTTTCCTTTTTAATTATTAGTATTTATTAGACTATCTTTTCTATTCTCTCTCTTTCCTTCTTTGTTTATATGTTTCCTTTATTTTAGAAGATTTCCTTTATTTTCTTCTACTTCTCCTAATTGTTAATCAATCACTACAAGAAATATTCCTTATATGCTTTTTTTTTCATATTATTATTATTATCATTATTATTATTATATAGACACATTTTAATAATAATTGAATAGTGAGGAGGGCTAAAACATTTTAATAATAATTGCAGTTGTGTAATTAAGTATATTTATTTAAGTTATATGTGTAAAAAAAACCCTAAATTAAATTAGTTAAAAAAGTCTATAATATTTATTTCAAAACCTAGTAAAAGTAAAATATCAAATTGTTAAAACAATAAGTTAAATAAAATTATAATTTTAGTCAAATCTCTATTTAATTTTTTTTTAAAAAAAGAAAAAATCTCCTAAAATTTTTAGATTATTTAAACTTAACTATATTAAAATAATTAATATGAAAAATTTAATCTATATAAAATCCAACCACTGATTAAATATAAGAAAATATTTCACAAACTTAAGATTATAAATTCGCACTTCATTCCCAAGTTTCCTAAGCTTGTACTCCAAACACAGGCTTTTTAAACTCACACTTCCAAAATTTGCACTCCAAACATAGTTTTGTTAAACCTAGGCTATCTAAACCTCCCAACCTGATCCCCAAGCTTAATATTTCAAACCTACACATCAAATGCTCTCTCAATGTTTATTAATTATTTTAAAATAATTATATTAATTATAGTGAATTAGTTGTTACTTGTTTTTCATCACTTTTAAAATTATTTGAAATTTTTTACTTCACAATTATTTAAAATCAATTACAAATAAAAACTAAACAAAAAAAAAGTATATAAACTTTAAAAATGTAATTTTCCCTTTAAGGGTGCGTTTGGGGCATAGAGTATATTATTATAGTCTGTGGGTTTTAATAAATGTCTGTTTTTATAGTATATGTTTGGGGTGCAGACTATTATAGTCTGATTTATAATAGTTTTTGTTTGGGATGCAGATGCAGATATTGTAGTCTGTCTTATAATAGTTTGGGTTTGGAGTGCATGTTATTATAGTTTGAATTATAACAGGTTGTAATTTGAATATAGATTATTTTAGACAATGTGTAACTTTTTTTACTACCATATTTTATATACTAATAATTATGCATATGAAATATCATATTTTGAAAACATCAATAAGACTATATGTTTCACCAATTTATATAAATTAATTTGATTGTGATTTATACTAAAAACTAACCACCATTTTTTTTTTCATTTTGGGAGTTACCTTGGTTAACATGGCCAAGAAAGGAAAAAAAAACAGTATATTACTTTCAGATGCAATTCATATGTTTCTTATTTATATAAAGCTCCTTTTTTTTAGGTACAAAAAAATGTAAGACAAAATAACTAACTCATGATTGCATGATTAAAATATGACATTTTTTTGAGGTACTAAATGTACTACAAAATTAAATGCATAATTGAAATAAACTATTCATTATTCATTATTGAAAAGCAGTCCAAAACACGGGTTGATCAAACATTCTCTTCAAGAAGGAGGTTGCAATAGTCGAACTTTATGGTTGTGGGAACGGATAAGAAGCTCTCCGTATCTTGCATACTGCAGAATATGATTTGCATAAGTTTCACCCTCTGTTAGTTATGCAATTCAGGAATATATTGGAGTTGGTTTACGACTTCTACACGTAGTTCATCTTCAGTTGCACGCTTCTCTTTCGACTATTCTACAATCGCCTTCAATTGGTCATTTAGGAACTCCATCGCATTCTTAACAATCTCTACTGTTTCATATTCATTCCCATTTCGCTTCTTCTTACTTCCTCTCAAAGTATTTCCTCCTTCAGTGCTTCGACTGGTACGTGTTCCATACATGTCATCCTGTGACATGTCCATTCCCTGGTTAGACATCGTGGGGATGTTTATATCTTGTGATTCATGAATAGGAACACACCATTCATATGGTTTGGCACGTTAAACCTGACGTCTGCAAAGGTCTCTGACCGTCCTCCCGTAGCCCGATTCTTGCCAAAGACGTAGGCCAGATCATCATAGTATGGGAACGACTTATGTAGAAGCCCCTTTATTGCAAGATGACTCTGCATGAAGAGTGATGTGAATGTTATGATTTTGTTGCCAATATTTGTAAATAAATTTAGACAAAATTGCACCTTCACCCATCCATCAAATAACTCCCGCTCTGCAGTGATGCATTGGAATTCCTCATTCCAGCCGAATCCACTATAAGCTGGTCCTCTCATTTCTGTGATCACTTGGTAAGTTTTTTTCAGGGATTTAACTCGACAATCTATAGTCGGTGATCCTTAGATATTACAGCCGGACAACTTCTCAGCCATCAAACGTTGTAGTTGTGCCAAGCAGACAAGTTGAAATGTCCCATTGTCTGATTTCCATCCACTAGATGCGACCAACAGCACCAAGCACTTAACCAGCTTTGCTTCTTTCTCTTTAGTCCAAGTGTGCTTCGGGGCTCTTGAGGAACTTGACATTATAATGTATATACATATATATTTGAATACAATTAAACAATAAATGACAAGTAGTTGTACCAAAGCTAATGAGAGAGTTTATGGGTAAAGTGAAGCACAAAATATGTAAACACAATGAGAGAGTTCTGAATGAAATCATTTTCACAACAATAAACAAAAAGTATAAAAGCACTACACGCTAAGCAACTCCCATTTAGTAAACAACTGTTGCACCAGTTCATCCCTCCATTGGGTCCATTCATTTGAACTCTCAATATAATTTATCTCATTCCCTCCAGTTGTAGCAAAACTTGAATCCACCTCATCCAAATCCTCGGTCAGTTCATTGTTAGTCATCTCCCTATCGATAAGATTGTACAGAAGAAAACACACCATGATGGTTCGACATTGGATTTGCATTGGGTAGTATGATTTTCCTCGCAAGATTTTTCGTCTACCCTTCAACAATCCGAACGTTCTCTCGATGACATTCTGTGCAGAGGAATGCTTCATTTTAAAGAATTCTCGTGGAGTTGTTGGTGCATTACCTCCTCTACACCACTCTGAAAGATGATATCTTTTGCCTTTATATGGAGCCAAAAAGCCCTCTGCATTTGGGTACTTGACATCACATAGATAATAATACCTTATTGAATGTCCAATCGTTTCAAACCTTATATTACAATGAGTAGGGAGAGATGGTATGTGTAGCTAGTTACCCTTCGGAACCTTCTGTCCGATTAGGTCGTGATATTGCATCTCTGAGAACTCGAGAATCAGTTGCAGATCCTTCCCACCCTGATAAGATGAACACAAAGTCGTCATTTGTATCACACACACCGAGTACATGTATTACAATTTCACTCTTTCTCGTCCTATACCTTGGGCGATCAGTTGCACTGACATTTACCTTGATGTACATCCCATCTAATGCACCCAGACAATTCTGCGTTGGAACAAAATAAGAAATATTCATGCACATACGTGTTGGAACGTACTAGCACGCAACGGAAGCAATCAGAATCCATAAGCACTCTAATTCATTAATTTTGGCATAAATGAAAGCATGCTATAGCAGAAATAAATGGGTTTCAAAACATACCTTTGTAGAACTTCTTTAAAACTTGTATCTAGCTGCAAATCTCTCTGAATCTTGTTGTAGACCACCCCAAGATCTTCTCTACTATCCTCTTGGTGCTCTAGATTGAGTTGTGGGACTCAAAATAAGTTGGGATCAAAGGAAAATGGAGAAGTACTCACAGTAGCAACCTAATGAAGAACTCTTTTTTCTAACAAATTTTCAGCTAAAATTCTCACGATTGCATTGCCTCAAATTCACTCCAATCTCTTTAATATATTGTAGACAATCATGCAATGGGAATAGCTGCATGAGATGCAACTCATACTTGGAGTAAATGAAGACTTAAGAAGTGGGTTAAGTGTGAGCAACTTGAAGAAGTAATTGAGCCTTTTTTCCACTTTTGTGTTTTTTCTTCTTTTTCAATGTTTTGATAATCGATTTCATAAATCCATTTATCTTATAAAATTGAAAATATTACTAATTTTATAAAATTAATTTCATAAATTAATTTTCTTAATAAAATTAATAAATAATTATTTAAACAATTTAAATAATTCCAATTAATTTAATATCAAATATTAAATTAATTTTACACAATTCCATCTTCAAATATTTAAATCATATTTAAATATTATTTCTCCAATTTCGTTTAATTCTAATTTGAACATTTCAAATTAACTTATCTCGCTACTCTAGAGCTAATCCATTTACGAGCTAGTAAGGGGATTTCACAGACCTACAGATCATGGGCTCCAACAATCTGAGATTAATTGGCTAAACTCATTAGACCGACTTAACCCCTATTCGTTAACTAATGGGTGATTCCACTAAAGCCCATAGTTGAACTCCCCTCACTGCAAATATATTATGTTCACTCGATATAACCATGATTAGTAAGTTAACTCTTCACAGGTTGTTCGTAATAATGGTTAGGTCGAATCTTTGTTTTACCCCCGAAATTACCTCTTGTCCTTAAGTTCCACTGATCCTCTAATGAACAATTGATTTGTGATCCAATCAACAAATTGAATCCCTCTCAGGCCAATGAGAGGGTGAGGCCTCTTATTCAAGACCCAGAATCAACACTTAGAGGGAACAACTTCTCTACTAACCCTAATCGGGTAGGAGTGAATTTTGTCTTGCACCTTATGTCTCCAATTATTCATCTGGTCTTATCCCAAAATGGGAGGCTTATTGTGCAGAGACGTTGGTCTACTCTCATCGTTTGCAGATCAAAGGATAATCCTAAACAAACAGAAGTTCATAGTTAGCTCAGAATTAAGGTCAAGTTACCTAGGTCATCGCTTTTAAATAGTCAGTCTTAAACAGTAAACAACGTTATAAAGTAAGATGACTAATTTCGTAGTCCAATCTTGTACAAAACTCATTTGCACAGGACGCCTCCACTCCTCATGTCATAATATGTACGAATTAGGATCACATCGTTTATAGCACTTTACAACTCTTTGTAACAACTATAGAGTAGGTCGCATCTAATAGTATTACCAGAACAAGGCACCCAACCTTACTCATATACTATAGATCATTTTGACTATTTACTTGAACCTGATCCACTTGATGTCTCCACAAGTTCAAGTACTCATGTAATAGTCAATGAACTTTAGGTTTATTGGATTTCTAATCAGCAATATATTCAATAACAACTTATTGATTTTTTAGAATAAGTTTTATTGTTTACAAACAACAAGTTTTAGGATTTAAAACTCAACAATATGTTCACTTAAGAAAGAAGTCACGTTGAACTAATGTTGGTGTAATTGAACTGTACCTCAAACCATTTCCATAGCTGATTTGTACACGAGTTTGTGACTGGCAGAAGTTTTTTTTAACAACACATCGTATAATCGTAATACCGCTATTAAAATGATGTTGAAATGCTTAGAAATAGTCTCACTAGACCATACAAATTCTTTTTGAATTATCTAGTTCTTAACGCCATGGGCTAAAATATGTAAGAACATGACAACCATCTCCTCTACATCTACAACTTCAGTTCCAATTAATCCGCCAATTGTCTTAAGTCGAACTCATGAATGAGCAAAAAGTATGCTAATTGTCTAATACAATGTCTACTGTCGTGTGATGTGTTTTCTATTCTCCTATGGTCATTCAGTAATAACTCTAGTGTTAAAAGTAACTGACGTTGTGAAGCTGTAAATATTGTTAGTATCATAATTAGTTTTGTTGGGTCCATTATGTACTCAAAAAATTAGGACTGGTCCTTAAAAAAAATTAGATCATAAAATAATCGCAATACCAAATTTTTATGTAATTTTTTACGTTATTTTAAAAACAAATACACTATCAATTGGTACTATATTTATTAAAACAAATCTAACAAATTGACTTGTTTTCATGTTATTCTAGAAGTGAATTAAATTGTTTTTTTCTCGTTAGGTACAACTATTTTAATTAATCTAAATTTTCAAGCAATTTTAGTACAATGGTCGAATTCTTAGTCAAATTCCAAAACTAAAAATAAACTTAGTCAAATTCCAAAAATATTATTAGTCACAACTATTTTAATTAATCCACTTTTTATATTACTTTTTTTTTAATGTTATTTTGTTAGTCAAATTCCAAAAATAAAAACCTTTCTTTCCCATATTAACAAGACTGTTTTTTATTTTATTTTATTTTTTTAATGTTAACACTATTGTTTCTTTTCATGTTAACAACATTTAAAAATCAATACTTTTTATATTACTTTTTTTCTTTAAAAAAACATTATTTTATTAGATAAACTTAATCAAATTCCAAAAAATAAAAACTATTTTTCCATGTTAACAAGGCTGTTAATTTTTTTTTTTCGTGTTAACATTGTTTTTTCTTCATGTTTGCAACACTTAAGAAACAACCCTAAATATAGCAACATATTTATTCAATCATGTTAACAACACTTAACACTGTTTTCCAACATATAGCAACAAATATTCAATCATCAAAATATAGCAATATATATTCAATCATCTAAATATAGCAACAAATATTAGGTCGTGATATTATTATGGTCAATCATCCAAATATAGCAAAAAATATTTTTATAGCTATAAATACGAAACAAACAGTGTTAAGTGATAGTAAACACCTTAGAAAGAGAAAGTTGGTAAACAGTGTTTGATCCGGTTGATTCGTAATAAGACAAACCCTAAAACAAGTTACAATAAAGAACATTAGTATACCAGTCAACATCCGTAATAAAAAAAATGTTGGATAAAGAGGGAGAAGACATACCATTTGCATTTATGAAGTAAATGGAATGTGTTTATTCTTGCAGAATTGTATCGGCAACAGCGGAAGCAACAAAGATCATTAAGCACTCTAATTCATTAATTTTGGCAAAATATAAAGCATGCTTTTGCAGAAACAAGTGAGTTTCATGACATACCTTTGTAGGACTTCTTCAAAGCTCGATCTCCAGCTGCAATATTCTTTGAATCTCGTTGCAAACCACCTCAAGATCTTCCTCACTATTCTCTTGGTGCTCTAGATTGAGTAGTGGAACTCAAAACAAGCTTGAATCAAGGGATTATGGAGAATTTCTCACAGAAGCAATCTTGTTGAAGAACACTTTCTTCACCATGAATTTTCAACTAAAATTCTCTTGATTGCATGTCTTAAATTCATTCCAATCTCTTCAATATCATCATGCAAGGAAGAGAGTTGCATGAGTTGTAGCTCATGCTTAGAGTAATTATAGGCAATGGTGATGGATTATGTGTGAGCAAGTAGAAGATGGATAACGGAAAAATTTGTTTTTCCATTTGCATATTATACCAATTTTTAATTTCCATCAAAATCAATTTTGATTTTAAAACTGGAAATTTTATTAATTTTATAAAATTAATTTCATAAATTAATTTTTAAATAATACTAATTAATTTAATATCAAATATTAAATTAATTTTTACACATATCAATCTTTATATATTTATATCATATTTAAATATAAATTCTCTTATTCCATTTAATTCTCAAATTAAACAAGTAATTATATCTCATATAATTACTAATTCCCTTTAATTATAGTTTGAACGTTTCAAATTAACTTATCACGCTATTCTAGAGTTAATCCAATTACGAGCTAGTAGGGGGACCTCGCGGACCTACAGATCATGGGCTCCAACGATCTGAGATAAATTGACCAAATTAACCCCCATTCGTTAACTAATGGGTCACTCCACTAAAGCCCATAGTTGCACTCCCCTCACTGTAGATATATTATGTCCACATGATTTAACCATAATCAGTAAGTCGACCCTTCACAGGTTGTTCGTAATAACGGCTGGGTCAAATATCTGTTTTACCCCTGAGATTACGTCTTATTTCTCAAGTTCCTACTGGCCCTCTAATGAATAACTGGTTTGTGATCCAATCACTAAATCAAACTCTCTCAGCCCAGTGAGAGGGTGTGGCTCCTTGTTCAAGACCTGGATTTAGTACTTGAGAAAATAACCTTTCTCCTATCTCTAAATCGGGTAGGTGTGAACTTCATCTTGCACCCTATGTCCCTAGCTATCTATTAGGTCTTACCCCTGAAATGAGATGCTTATTAAGCCGGCACTGTTGAGCTAGCTCTCACGTATGAAAATTTAAGGATAATCCTGAATAAACAGGAGTTCATAGTTAGCTCAGGATTAAGATCGAGTTACCTAGGTCATCTAAGTGAAATAGTCGATCTTATACAGTAAACAACGTTATAAAGTAAGAGTGACTTATTTCTTGGTTCGATCTTATGCAAACTCATTACATAGAAGTCCCCACTCCTCATGTCGTAACATGTACGAATTAGGATCACATCGTATGTAGCACTTTACAACTCTTTGTAATAACTACAGAATAGGCCGCATTCAATAGTGTTACCAGAATAAGGTAGGTACCCAACCTTATTCATTTACTATAGATCATTTTGACAATTTACTCAAACCTGGTCCACTCTTATGTCTTTACATAAAGCTCAATTATTCATGTAATAGTCATGGGTCTTAGTTTATTGGATTTAGACTTTCATGTATATAATTTATAAAATCAATAATAAGTTTATTAACTATAGAAAATGTTTATTAGTTTACAAACTGCGAGTTTTATGACATAAAACCTAACAGTCCTTATACTTGAAGGCAAGTGAGAGCATAATTATAAAGTGCAAAGAAACAAAAAATGGAATAGGGTCCAGCCTCAAAGTTATGAAATTCATTCATCGAAACTTGAATTTCATATAATATCATGAATAATGATAAATGAAAAACCAACAATGTAGATAAAACGACCAACATTTGATTTTAAATCATAGACAAACAATGGTAAATTATTTATTTAAGGAAGAAGAATTGAAAATTGAAAGCGAATAATAGAGACAATAGAAACTAAAAAGATACAAAGAAGTTCATGGAAACACAGAATAAGAAAATATTGGAGATAAGAGAAATAACATACCAATTGAATTAAGAAAGTAGATGGCATGGGTTTGGCCTAAGTTGAAGTGAAGTGAGATACATAAATAGTTGTGTGAATACAATAAACAGTAACTAACAACCACTGTCAATAAGTATAGAATAAACCACCCAAAAAAAGATATGATAATGATAAATACAATAAACAGTACCTAATAACCACTGTCAATCAATATACAATAAATCATCCTAAAATAGGGGATATGCTAATGATGAATAAAGTAAACAATACCTAACAACCACTGTCAATCAATATAAAATAAACAATGGTCAAACAGAGGTCAAAAGTTACAAAATGAACAAGCAATGGACAAACAGAGACTGAAATGAACAAATTAAAGCAATAATGAATAACATTATAGACAACACAGTGAAAATAATCTAATCAATATACATTTTTCTTCATCAATATAATGAAGAACATAACATATATTTGACAGAGACAATAATAGCAATGAAGAACATAACATATATTTGACAGAACCTAATCACAATCCATTCTTCTTTATCAAAATCCAAATCCATTCTTCTTCATTCTAATCAAAATCCATTCTTCTTCATTCTAATCAAAATCAAAATCCATTATTCTTCATTCTAACATATAACCTAATCAAAATCCATAAAATCCATTCTTTTTTATCAGTATAATGAAGAACATAACATATATTTGACAGAGACAATAGTAACATAGACAGTGGACAAATAATTAACAAACAGAGATAGTAATAGCAAAATAATGAACATGAAATGAAATTTAGAGCATAATTTGGAAGCAAAATAATGAACATGAATAATAAAGCATGATTTACAAAATTTTGAGCTAAAATTGAAAAAAAAAAAAAAACAAAAAACAAGAACCTCATCATCGGCTGGGAAAGGGAAAAAGAAGATTACCTTCGACCTCCCCCCTACCAAGCTCCAAATCTCAACCAACCCCTTACCAAGCTCCAAGACCTATTTCGACAGAGTGAGAAGATCCAATAAAGCAGAAAAGGGAATCAAAGTTTTGGAGCGACGAGATAGAGATTGTTTGGTGTGGCAAAGGGAAGAGACACGATTTATAGATTTGTGAATGGTCTAGAGAAAAACATGCAAGCAATGCGAAACCAGATCTGAAGATGGCACCGAAACCAGATATGAAGTCGGGGAAGTAAAGAGAAGGAAGAACGAAACCAGATTTGAGCATAGCATTCGATCGGACAAGAAAGGAGACAAAAATGGCGAAGGAGAACAAAAGAGATGCAAACAGTGAAATGGTGTGAATCATGGAGTTGGGAATAGTTTCCCTAGGGTTATAATCTGATGATATAATTGGAGCTCCAACTAAAAATAGTTGGAGCCCAAAACATGGAGTGGGCTATTATAGTCCACTTCACCCCACTCTACTCTTGGGCCCAAATAGGCCCTAAGGAGTTGTGGGCTCTTAGGTTTTTGGAGGAGAGGAAGTGATTGAGAGGAAAAACTGTTTTTCTAGAAAAAACTTCTGTTTCTTTTTAGAATTGTGTAAATCTATTGAGGACTACAACCATACATGTACTAAAATAGAGAGAAATAGAAGAAAGGGAGTTACAACTCCCTCCCAAAACCATTTTCAAAATATATTAAAATAATTTAATATATAAATAATAATATATATTAAACTATTTGTTATATCTAATATAACACATAACATATAGTTTAATATTGTATAAAATACAATATAACTTATAGTTTTCATTCTCTCAACAATGCATGATATTTAATGCAAATCCTATTTATATTAATCTTAATTATATGAATCCAATTCGCATAAGTAATATTTGAATCAAATTCAAATATTTATTTCCTCTCAAATAATGTATCAAATACATTATAGTAATTATATCATATATAATTAAGTAAAATTAATAATATCACATATAATTAATTCCCTCAATTAATTTGAACAATTCAAATTAATCCAAAATTGATTCTCATTTAATTTTTGTTTAGCTACAGAAGGGACCTCATGGACTTGTAGATTGAAGCTCTAATGGTATTTGAATAATTAATTAAATTGCTCAACATTTAGTAATTGTCGGACACTCCACTAAAGACTGATAGCTGCACTCTTCGCACTACAGATATATTTTTATGTCCATTAGATATAACCAGTCAACAGTGCGATGACCCTTCACAAATTGCTCATAAGTACTATTAGACCAAAATTACCTTTTTACCCCTGTAGTTACATCTAACTTCTCAAGTACCACTAATCTCTCTAATGAATAATAAATCATATACCAACTATGATTAAACCCCACTTGGGCTAGGAGAGGGTGTGGCGCCACATTATTCGAGCCCTAAAATCAGTCCTTAAGAGAGTAATTTATTTACTTACCTCGACATTGGGGAAGTAGTGAATTCCTTCTTGTGTAGTTGTGTTCCCAGCTCCTCAATCAGACGAATTCCTAAAATACTAGGCTTGTTGAGTCAGGATCTGGCCATTCTCACCCATACAAATCAAGGAACCGCCCTCATAGGTTTGAGTTCATAACTCACTCAGGATTCAGATTATGTTACCTATGGTCATCTTGGTGAAATGTAAGTCTTTATTATGAACGGTGTTATATAATGAGACTAGTCATTTCATTGTTCGGTATTATACAAACTCCTTTGTATAGAATACCCTCGCTTACATGTCTCCACATAAATGATCAGGATCAGATCATTTGTAGCAGTTTACAACAATTGTAATATTTTCAAAACGGGTCGTACTCGTAGTGTCATTAGGATAAGGTATCTAGCCTCCATCTACTACAGACCATTTAGGTTATCACTTAAACATGATCCATTTGTATGTCTCTACATACATGTTTAAGTTATAGAAGATAACCTTGGACGTTAGTTTATTAGTTTGTGGGTTTAATGCTACTAAATGTCAAATAAAACATCTCCATATTTTATTAAATAAATAAAATGTTTGTACAATACAATTACAAACTACAGAACTCTACAAGATTTAGGGCATCAATCTTAATAGACTGTTGTATACATTTTGAGCATGGTTCCTTCTA
This sequence comes from Benincasa hispida, assembly GCF_009727055.1. NCBI lineage: Eukaryota > Viridiplantae > Streptophyta > Magnoliopsida > Cucurbitales > Cucurbitaceae > Benincasa > Benincasa hispida. The sequence continues at coordinate 383,189 of NC_052352.1, read as the reverse complement.
AAAGTGTTTTTGAAACACCATATGAGTTTCCTGATTCGTCTACTTGTGGCAAAGGGTTATACTCAGAGAGAAGGGGTGGACTATGAAGAAACCTTCTTCTCTGTTGCCATGATGATGTTGATTAGAATACGCTTATCTATACCACATTTTATGATTATGAAATTTGACAAATGGATGTCAAGATAGCCTTTCTAAATGGAAATCTTGAAGAAAGTATCTATATGGCTTAACCAGTGGGGTTCATTGTACAGGGTCAAGAGCAAAAAGTTTGCAAGTTAAACGATCCATCTATGGGTTAAAACAAGCATCTAGATCATAAATATAAGGTTTGACACTGTAATCAAATCTTATGGCTTTAAATAGAATATTGACCAACCTTTGTGTTATATTTGATTCATATAATTAAATTTTAGTATAAATCTGATTAATATTAAATGTCATACATAGTTAGAGAAAATAAAAATATAGGTTATATTATATTTGCTACAATATAAAACTATAGGTTATATGTTATATTTGATATAACATATAGTATATATATAATAAGGTAGTTATTATATATATTAATTTAATTTATTTTTAATTTAATTAAAGGGAATAGTTACAACTCGCCCCCCTAATTTTCTCTGACCAAGACATGCAGTAGTTCAATGGGTTGAATGAATTCTTCATCTTCTTCCTCTGGATTTAGAGAGAAAAGTTCTCTCTAAGAAAAATTCTCTCATCCCTATTTCCCTTTAAAGTATGTTGCAATTTATGTTTCTTAATTCATATTTTTTCCTGATCTATAATATTTATAAATTTTGTAAAAACTAAAATGGGAACAATCCTCGCTTCCACTGAAAAACCTTCGTCGGTTTTCCTTTAGTCTAGATCGGTTCGATTCGACTGATTTGAACAGTTTTGACCAGTTTATTAAAATTTATTGGTTGATACTGGTCAAGATAGACCACCCAAATTTTTAAAAAGATTTATTAATACAAATTCTTTTAACATTTCAAAAAAGAAAAAAAAAAAAACAACAGAGAATTTGCGTTTTAAAATTAAATTGATATTATACTATATTGCCGTAAACAATAGGTTCAAGAATATCCTTACTATTACTATATAGACATAAATAGTTAGCACACATTTAAAAAATGCTACTAGACTTTTAAAAGTTTGGAAACGAAGTTGTTTTAAACAAATGTCGTTATGTTGGTAGTAGCTAGACGCGAGTTTATACGCTTGAATTTAATATACAAGAAAGGAAATATGTTAAGAATTTGAATCAAATTAATACACAAGAAAGGAAACACGTCGAGAATTTGAGTCAAATTTTTAAGGACAACTAGAAGAGAAAAGAAAAAAACACATGCATTACCAAATTTATAGAGTATATTAACATGAAAAAAACAAGGGTATATATAAAAGTTATTTTCAAATTGGTTCTTTCAACTCAACTCAAAGTAACTTCAAGATGAGTTGACTGGTTAGATGAATAAAATAGAGAGGATTAGGAGGGTATTGAAGCCGAAACCAAAAAAAAAAAAAAAAGAGCATTATGTTAGGTTACGCCATAGATTAGAAAAGAGAGAACACGAGGAAGGAGGTGATGAGTATAAATAAACGATTTTCATCCATATACCAACAATAACATTTATTTATTTAATGCTTTAATGCAAGATTTGAAAATTTAAAACACTCTGACGAAATCAAACTTTATATTTTTACATGTGAGATAAGGGATCGAATTTTTGATTTCGAGGTAGATAATAAAATCAATATACTATGATATTTTAACTATGCTAAGTTTGACCCAAATTTAAAACTAACATCATTGTATTTGATCAATTTCTTTTAAACATTAAAAAAATGCGAACTCATAATTATTATAATTCATTAAAATCATTTAATCAACAACAAAAAAAACCCCGAAACTTTTAAGAAAAATATAAGTAGGGATTATATATAGAGAGAAAGGGGTAGGGACTATATTTTAATTATATGTAACAAAAATGCAATATGAAATTTGATATTATGAACATCAATAAAGGAACAAAAGATTGAAAAGGAAGAGAGATAAGTGAAGCAAAAGATTGAAAAGGAAGAGAGATAAGTGAAGCACAACTACTCTCTATTATTTTATTTTGTAAGTCCAAACAAAAACATAAAGATATATGAGATATTCGAATTGTTACACAACATCTCTCTATTATTTTATTTTGTAAGTCCAAACAAAAACATAGAGATATATGAGATATTCGAATTGTTAACCTTTCAGGAAAAGATATATACTTCAATTATTTGAATATATCTCTATTACTAATCAATCTTAATCAGGATCTTTTTTAAAAATAAAAAATCTAAACCATTATCTAAATTGAATTTATATTCAATTTAACAAGGAATTAAAAAGATTTAATAACATTAGGTTAAGAAAGTAAATCACCTTTGATTAGTAAAGCTAAATAAAATTGGAATCCAAAAAGAAAAAGATTACGATCTATTAAATAAAGAAATATTAATCAAATAAATTTTAGAAAAAAATTGCTGAAATAAAACAAAATTAAGAAAATATTATACAAAATGGGCCTCCCTAAGTTCGGCCCAAAGTGAAGCAAAGAGCCGAAAAGTTGACGTAATTATCGGAGCGGCGGAATCGGGGAAATTGAAAATTGAAAATTGAAAAATTGGGGAAGTTGCGTAAGGACTCAGAAATCAGAATAATTTTTAAGAGCGATTGTCTATTTTATATTCTTTTCGATTCTCTTTCTGATTCCCCTCTTCCTCATTCTCGAAGATTACCCAGTAGAAGTAGAACAACATACAACTTCAGTTCGTCTTCATTCTATCTTCTTTCACTCACTACTGTGTTTCTGTTTAATTCTCTGATCCTTTTTCTCGTTTTGTTTCAATTTGATCTTAGTTGCTGTTATGGAGAAAATTAGAAGAGCATCTCATGCCGGTTCTTGGTACACCGACAATTGTAAGTCGTCTTCTCTTACTCTCTCCTTATGTGCATGCACGTCTTAGGTCGGTTTCTTTCGAATTCTTCACTTTGTTTTCTTTGAAAATGTTTTAGTTATTAGAATTTTTCAATTTGATATATGTTTGGTTTTGGAAAGCCTTAACGAAACTGGCGCGAATTTCTGGAAGATCAGTGTGAATTTTTCGTTCTGGGGCATTTTTTTTCCTGAATGCAGAAGGAGGAAATTGAAAGTTTTAAAATTTTTTGATTCAATTGGAACGCAAGCGAGATTTTTGTGGCTTCCCCAGCTGCGGTAGGAAGTTTGTAGAAGTTCATGGATTAAACTTTACATGACACACTGCTTATGATATGTTTGAGTAGTCGGATTTTATTGGTAGTATACTGTGGGGGTACTTTAATTCAGTTGTGAAGTATTGATTTTACTGTCGTGCTGCTAATTTCACGAGAAGAAAAAGGGGGGGAGAGAGATAAAATTAGAACTTCAAATTTGGACCCGGTTTAGAGTGAGATGGGTTGGATTATTGATATTGGCTGAATTTCATATTTGAAGGTTTATGAGTTTAGGGCGTAGTTTCTATTCGTCCTTAATAAAATTTTATCATCTTACAGTGCCTTAATATTTGGAGTTTGAGTTACTTCCACTATAGCCAGAAAAAAGGTGTCCTTGAAATCTGAATGTAACTGAGTAATATTTAATCATACCTCTAATGTGTTGAGTCATACTTGGAGGAAGCTTAAACTTTAATTCAAAATACGAGGAGTTAAAGCCTTCCCCCCATTTTGATCCGAAATATCCTCACGTGCTTGAGGTTATGATTAATGGACGAACATTGCTGTATGCAAGCTTAAATATACAACACCAAAAAATTGGAAGAATGTTTTATTGCTCATGTATGTGTGAGTTTCTGACATAGTGAGGAGGTTCGTGTTTGGGTTTCTTTTCTTTGATATTGTAGTCTTTTATACTTTGTGGAATTAAATGGATGATAAGTTATGGTGTGTGAATTTTCTTTCTTCTTTTTTTTCTTCTCCTTCTAGCTAAGAAACTCGCAGAGGAGCTTGATGGATGGTTGAGGGCTTCAGGCCTGTCTAAATCCCCGGATGTACGTGGTGTAATTGCTCCGTAAGTTGCTGTAAGAAAAGTTCTCAAGAAAATTTAAAATGTAACCATTTTGATGCATTTGGTTTGCCGTGGAACTACAGGCATGCTGGTTATTCATATTCAGGACGTGCTGCTGCCTATGCATTTGGTAACATCGATCCAACAAACATGTGGGTTTATCTCCCTTTCAATCACTTCTCTTAGTCTAACACAACAAATTCTGTATGCCACTTGGTGTTTAAGTTTTAGAGCTTGTATGTGAACTCTTTCCAAAACATATATGTTTTTTAATAAAATACAGTGAAAATATGTCGAACATGTCTAGACAACTGTTTTTAAAAGTGACCGTCTTATCGCAACTCCTAAAAACATTTTTGAAAGCAAAAATAGAAAGCTGTTGTAAAAACAGTTCGTTTGACAAACCTTCATTAATTGAAATGCCATATTCTAAAATCATCTCCCAAAAAGCTATTGATTTGTTTATTATATTAGTAAGTAGCTTATTGCTAATATACCATATGCTGATGTTTGCAGTTCTAGGATCTTTCTTCTTGGTCCATCTCACCACTATTATACACCAAAATGTGCTCTTTCAACAGCCACTATTTACCAGACTCCTGTGGGGGACCTTCCCATTGATTTGGAAGGTATTCTGATTTTCAAGTTTTTTCTTTTAAGAATTATTATTATTATTATTTTTCCAGCTGTGGTTAGATTACTGTGCATGGTCTTGCATTCATGGGAATTTGGGACTTCATTTTAATCCCTAAATTTATCCATTGCCTGATGGCTTATTTATTTGTGACTGTTCCCTAAATTTCTTTATGTTTCATTTGCTCTGGCAGTCATCGAGGAGCTAAAAGCTACAGGAAAATTTGAATTGATGGATATGCATGTTGATGAAGCTGAACATAGCATGGAAATGCACTTGCCATATCTTGCCAAAGTATTTGAGGGGTACATACTGTTTTTTTTTTTTTTGGTTCTGTTTTTTTTGTTTTCTAGAGACCTACTCGTACTGATAACAAGGCAATCATGCAGGTATTCAGTGAAAGTTGTACCCATTTTAGTTGGTGCACTTTCGGAAGATAGTGAAGCCATGTATGGACGCCTGCTTGCTAAATATGTGGATGATCCAAAAAATTTCTTCTCTGTATCCTCAGATTTTTGTCACTGGGGGTCTCGGTATGTTCCAGTCACTATCTTAGATAATAGCATTATCCATTTTGAGAACTATATGATATGTCCTATAATATAGCCATAAGTTTAGTGAGGTTTATCACCCTTTCGGCTTGATTTTGATAGCTTATTAGTGCTTTCTAACGATCTTAGTTATCATACAAAGGCCTGGAGTGCAAATTAGTTTTTTATATTCTGCTTGAATTTGGGGTCATCTACAAGTGCGTCTCTCAACTCAACTAGTGATACGAACGGTGGTGCTTCTTGATTGGAAGTCTCTTTGATGGCTAGGTTTAAATGTGCCTCAAATGTAGCACATCTAAGTTAAATAAAGTTTAGTGTATTAGAAACAAACCCATAGCTTTCTACTTTATTGCAAATAAGGCGATTCTTTTTCATTTCATCACTGTACTCGTTGTCCTTATGCTGATGTCTGTTGGATATTTATGAAGTATTTAGTTCTTGAATCTGGTTTTCAAAGTCATTTACCGTCATTTTTGTTTTGAATTTCATCTGACCTGTTGCTCTTTAGGTTCAACTACATGCATTACGACAAGAAACATGGGGCAATATACAAATCTATTGAAGCTCTGGACCATATGGGCATGGATATAATAGAAACAGGAGATCCTGAAGCATTCAAAAAGTACCTGCAGGAGTATGACAACACCATTTGTGGTCGTCACCCTATTAGTGTATTTCTTCATGTAAGTGCCTGAAAACACTCTAAAACTAATGATTAAAAAGGGGAAAATTGAAAAAGAAAAAGAAAAAGAAAAAGAAAAAAGAGAGGATAATCCTCGACCAAAGAAACTACTTTCGAGGTTGGTTATTTCTCGACAGGGTCACTTCCTCTTGATTCAAAGTAGGGGCTCAAGTTTCCTTGGGGTTCTAGATATATTGAATACATGTACAAATATATCATCCGTAGATGTTAGTTAGAATCTTGAACATTGTCTAGTCTTGCTGAGGATCACTGGACTGACGAAATGGATATTAGTTTGATTTATGTTTGATTAACTTTAGAATCGTTGGGCGTGTATATCATGATTTTTGACTTGTCCTTTGAAGCATAGTTGATGCAGTTTGACTCACAGTTGTCAGTCCATTCAAATTTCTTTGCTTATGAAAATAGCAGGGATAATATAAAATTTGAATGATTTGAAGGTAATTGATCCGAGGCATTGTGTTTCTACACATAATGTATCTTGAAGTCGTGCATATTATATATGTTCTGAGTTGACACACAGTTTTGTTTTGGATAACATGGCTTCTCGTGATCTCAATTTTTGGTTTATAATTTTAGTTCTGCTGCATCCTCTGAATCTGATTATGAAATGGTTTTGTTCCACCAGATGTTGAAGCACAACTCCACAAAAATAAAGATCAAATTCCTTCGATATGAACAATCAAGTCAATGCAAATTGATGAGAGACAGCAGTGTGAGCTACGCATCGGCTGCAGCCAAGGTGGATGCTTGAAGCGCTGTGAATTATGGCAATGAGGAAGATCCGATTAAATTCATGAGGAAGATCCCATTAAGTTAATCTTCTCCATTGGCTTTGCCTTTGCCTTAACCTCTAATATCATGCATTTTACTTAAATTATTTGGCAAGTCTTGTCGGTCGTCATTCAACAACCTGCATTGTTAGTGTGTTATTCTACTTTTCGTTTCATATTCCTTAAAATTTATTCTTGGTTGGACTGGCCTGACCGTTGGCTAGAATTGGGAAATGTTTCATGTGTGGCTGGCTTCCAAAATGGAAGCCATGAAATTGATGAACTAATGGTTTCTGATGAAATTTCTCGTTTCTTAATGCAAGTGAAAGAAATATGAATGATCTGTTTTTTAAGTACTTGAAGGGTCATTTCAAATCTCTTCTTAAGAGATGACTGACTGTAACTGGATGTTCTGTGCATTACCTATTTCATTGGCTGTGTTTTACTGAATTCATCATCCACTTGTACAACCTTGGGCAAGCAACTTCCATTCGAAATACAAAGTTTAATAGTTCGAAGTTCGATATAATTCAATACACTTTCATTCTTTACCCTTCTTTAGTTCTGAATTTTTATCTCCCATAAATCAATTTTATATTTCAAATATAAATAGCCAAAACAAAAATGAAAGCTTATAAAACTTGAGAAAATTTTCTAATATAGCACGAAAAATTCATTGGAACTTAAGCTCTTAATAGACAACGCGAAGGTTTAGAACAAAACTAATAATTTAAACCAATATCTTCGTTTTCAATTTTCTATCGTTATTTAGAAACTAATCTGTTTGTAAGTTTGAATTTGTCTGCAGCAATCTATAGGAATGTGAAGCAAAACGACAGTAGATCTATTACTAAATATCTTAGATATATATGATTAGAGAATTTGAACCATGAACTTCTTAATTTTTATTATATACTTATCCTAATTTTGTTTCAAAATATTTCATAGGTTGTTAGTACTTATTAAATTGGAATGGCTGAAGTCGTTTGGTCCACATTCTAGATTTTTGTTTTCAATTTCTGAGAAACATGGTAATAGTTTTTGTTTTTAAGAAAAGTTTGTCAAACGTACTTTGGTTGTTGTTTCCCACTTTTTCCGTAACATAACTGAAACCATTTTTTAACCCATAAAATGCACTACATAAATATCTCAAAAATATTTTCAAAATCAATTCTAAGGTTAAATTATAACAAATATTCTTGGATTTTCTTTTTTGTTTAAAAAATACACCTATACCTTTAAAAGTTACGATATTACCCTTCAACGTTCATAAACATTTCAAAACTAATCTTAGAGTACAAATCCTTTAATATTTTGAATAAAAATCGAGATTTAGAATTGTGTGGAGATAACTTAGAACAATGTGGTGATTCAAATTTTCATTCTATGGGGTTATTCGGGACGCTGAGTTTAGATATAATGTTTGGAATTCACATGTCAGTAGAGTTCATATATATCTATTTGAGATGCAGAGTTATTTGATGAGTTTATATATCTGGAGTAAGAGTTGAGTTCATATGTCTAGAGTATGATGCAGTTTTTTGAACTTTCAATAATATGCTTTTATGATTATTATTTTTATTTTCAAAATTTTTTATTTCAATAATTTTACACATCTTTGTTTGAATAAAATATGTATTACAATTTTTTTTTTGATTTTTTAATTCTCTTTTTCTTTTTTTGACAATGAACAACAATTAATCCATTACAAATGAGAAATCAAAGAAAAATCACAAATTTTTATTTCTAATTTTTCTCTATGAATTTCATTATCATCATCATCTTCTTCTCTTCTCGTTGTTACTCTATATTTTTACTATATCATGAATATTTTTATTAAATCTCTTCCATCATCTTAGCAATCGAATGTCACCAAATTTCAACAATTTCTCATTCAATTCCTCTAAATTTAGAGGATCATCAGAAAATAAATATCTTTTTTTTCACTAATTATTGTCGGAAAATGTTTCAAGATTTTTTTTTCTTTTCATTTTATGGTCTTTTTTGTTATATGTTACATACTTTTCGTCTAAATATTCTCAACTCTCATTTGATATGTGATTTCAATTGAATAAAAAAAATTACAAATTTTTATGTAAACTTAGTGTAGACAAAATACCATTTTTTATATAATCAACAATCCTACAACATACTTAACAATCATCAGTCTTGTAATAGTCGAAAGTGATTGTCAATAGATGATTTTCGCTAGAATTTGTAATCAAAGGTTGTTGTCGGAGCCTAAAATTGGTCATATGAGGTGGTATTGGAGTTGGTTGTCGAAGTTTGTCATCGGAGGTGATTTTTGATGCCCAAAGTTAGTCGGGCGAAGGTGGTCGTCGAAATTGATCATCGAAGATGATTTTCGCCGAAGTTTGTAGTCAGAGGTGGTTGTCGGAGCTCGAAGTTAGTTGCATGAAGGTGGTATTAGAGTTGGTTGTTGAAATTTGTCAGTGGAGGTGGTTGTAGAAGCCCCGAGTTGGTCGTTAGAGCTGCTCGCTCAACGGTGGTAATCGAAGGTGAATTTCTTTGAAGTTTGTAGTCGAAGGTAGTGGTCGGAGCCTACAAAAGTGGTTATCGGATTTGGTCATCAAAGTTTGTTGTCGGAGCCTAAAATTGGTCGTCGAAATTGGTAGTCGAAGGTGGTCGTTGGAGTTGTCATGGGAGGTGGTTACTAGAGTCGATAATTGGTTGTCGAAGTTGGTCACGTGAAGGTTGTTGGACCCCAGAGTTAATCGTCGGAACTGTCATCTCAAGTGGTTGTCGAAGCCCAAATTTCGTCGCTGGAGTTGTCATCGAAGGTGGCTATCGAAGCCCGAAACTGGTCATCAGAGCTGTCATTGGAGGTGGTCGTCAAAGGTTGGAGTTAGTTCCCAAAGTGTGACAGTGGCCGATGGGCGGAGCCTTTGAAAACATTAAAAGAATGGAAAGTTGGGGTGAGTTGGTAAAACCAACTCAACTCCACCAATATTTAAAGTTGGTGAGTCAAACAATGAATTGGTATATTATACCAACCCAACTCAACTCAACTTAACTCATGTTATTGAGCCAAACACCCCCTATGTCACCATTTCACATCTCAATTCCCATCCAAATTCTAACAAACTTTTATTCCAAGGATATTTTTGAACTGCTTATAAAAGTTTAAGGATAATATTGCAACTTTTAAAAGTATAAGAATATTTTTTAAACATATTACAAAGTTCAAAGGTGTTTTTTACAATTTCAATAAAAATTGTAGAGAACAAGAAACCAAAAATGATTGCCGAACATTTTTTTTTTTCATAAGAGAAGAAAGAACAAGAAACAATGATCTCTTGGACTCGGACAAGAAAATTATGAACAGCTTATGTTTTCCATAAAGTGATAACATTCTTAAAAGTTTGATACTTGAAACAGAAAACTTCATCTCTTGGACTCGAACTAACTAGTTGGTTCCATATAGGCCACATTCCACTCAATCTCGCATGGCAAACCCAGTCCTATGAATTGAAGTAATGATTGTAAACGTAACAGTAGCATCATGCCAATATAACATTTTATTTGAAGACAGAACTCTTCTCTTCAGAAAGAAGAAAGAAATGTTTATGAGTAAGAAAAGAAAAGGGACAAAAGAACTGTGATATTTCAATATATCCATCACACGTATCAAACTAATTTTTTACTTTCTAATATTAACAAGAGGGCATTCAGTTCAGTCAACCTGACACTATTATCCCAAGAAAAAAAAAAAAAAAATTGCTGTGTACCTCAGCATCCGAGAAGAGGAATCTAGTGAACACGTCGAGATTCCCCCGCATCAGCTCAGCTGGAGGGTAAATAAACTCAGGCACATTAAACTGTAGCAAAAGAATTGTCTAAGCTCCGCAAAATTAGCTGAATGTCCAGATAAACTAACGCTCTCGGTTATTCTGGATCAATTAAACCACGGAACACACCTTGTCTGAAAAAAAGAACATGTCCATTAGTGGCATAAGTGTTGATAATCATAAACCAAAAATTACCTTCTTGCTGTGAACTGGGCAATTAATAATTCCAACTGGTGAAGTAAACTTCATAAACAACTAGTGCCCAAGGTTTATAAACGTGTTATGATTTTGTCTCTATTCTTATAAACTTCTAGTATCCTGTTCTGTTATTGTATCATTATTTCATTTCAACCCTTCCATTAAAAAAGAATAATACAAACGCAAACCGATAGACGTATGATGTTGCATTTGACCAGCCACTTAACTCATACTATTCTTATTTTCCCTAATTGCTACTTCACCAAAGAAAGATAAGCAACAGATTGAGTAAACGAGAGACTTTTATGGAATGAGTAAGATCCTTGAGTGGGAGAGAAGCAGAGAATAATGGATCGAGCGAGACCCAGGCAAGGAGAGGAAGGGAGTAAAAAAGAGGAGATCTAAGGAGGAACTTCAGATTAATAGAAAGATAAAAATGAGTTTTTGAGCAGTGAGCAGCAAATTACATAAAACGGAGATTCTCTTCATCAATTTTTCATTCTATATCCGCGTAACTCTAACCTCGTCTTTACAGAAGGATTTGATTGAAATGAACTGAAACATTAGAAAAAATGTTTTAGAAGAACAAGGTCAGATTTTTTAAAAAATGCTTTAAACATTAGAAACAAATTTGCAAATTTAGTCCAAAACTAATTTATAAAAAGTAAATGAAGTTATTATCATATATCCGTTTCTAGTTGAGTTTTCCATTTTCCAATGTGCCCGTAGGGTAGTCATGAAAAATGACCAGAAACTAAAGGCAAAGATTTTGGGTGGATGATGAGTAGAAAAATATGCACCAGAGCACCTTGATCCGCTCTCATCAAGTTTTAAATGTAGTATTCTAAACAATGTGGTAGAAATATGAGAAAAAACAACCACCACAATAATGGAATGGAGGCACATTCACCTTGTCTAACACTACTGCAGCACAGTCGATTATCATCTATATGAGTAGCCTGGAGACCAATCATCCATGACCCCACTGATATATCGTCATGTGCATAAGTCTTCAAAGATGCACTGCAAATGACACAAACATTTAATAAAGCTTTCAGATGCAGGATAATTATAATACACGACATAAGCAAGAAATAGATTCTAGGAGTTAATCTGAAAAATTCATGAGAAATTTCAATAATAAGAATCTTTTATAATTATATAGCAGAATACCACATTCAAATTGATGGGGCTAATTTGTCTTAAAGGAGTATAATTTTGCACGTGAGAGTTTATTTCCTGGTTTTCACAAGGAAAATCAGAAAGTTAAAAGAAGGCTGTCAATTTGTTGATGATAATTCTACCGGAAAAAGATGATTTGAGATAAAAAAGAATATTCATTTAGCATTAAATCGTCTAGGAATAAACTAAGATTGGAATCCTGGACTTCCGAGCATGGGATATTCCTTTGATTGAGTAAACCATCTTCTGGAATCGAGTTATTGAAATTACCTGTTAATATTAATATACTGAGCCAAATTCTTGGAGAGGATAATAAGCGCACCAGATGCATGCCGGAAGTACCTAAAGGATGCAAAAATTGGTCACGTTTTACACCTGCAGTCCAGGTAGTATTCAATATATTTGAAGAACATAATTACAAAATTTCTTCATGTCTCCATCCTGAAGCTAGATTACACATACGATTTCTCATCTCCAAACTTCCACCATTCAGGTTCATACCACTGCTTTCCTCTGGGAAAAAAAACATAGCATTTCAACAGATGAGAGGAGAGGTTTAATCAACAAAACCACGAGTACCATAAAATCTTGACCTTGCGAAAACAAAGAATGAAGAATCTTTACTATAAAAAACATGAAACTTAAGTAGGTGAAAAAAATTTCTTCGATCAATTTAAAAAGTAGAAGTTGGAGAATAGAATTTATACATCCACATGCATTTTATAATAAAAATGGAATAGAGTTCATACTCTTCAGCAATCACATCTCCAGATTTCATGCATCCAACGTAAGTACCATCTTGACCACGACGATGTTCAAAAAGCCCAATTAAACCCTCTACTTGGCCAAAAAATAGTTTCAATTAATCATCAAGCCATGAAAAATAAATTTCTTAGAAATAGAGGTTGTTGATTAGATGATCAACCAAGATCAAGGTCAATGTTGTCATCGACTTTCACATAAAATTCTGCATCCCAATTTTGAACTGCTGTACTGAAAAAGAACTTGGCCTTTTTAGGTAACTCTTCGTCAGCTTCTTCATGACCTTCCTACAAAATATAGGGAACATATGTTGAGAGAATTGCCAAACAATTCGTGGCGTGATATAAATTAATAATTCTATATTCTGTAGGATAACAACACATATACTCCTAGGCAAACCATCTATGGACGATAGTGTCTAGATTCTAGTCCTCAATGGAAACAAGAGAACATGCAAGCACAAGAGAACCATGAACCAAAAAGTTGAGTTGAAAGTCTTTGCTAATTCTAAGTGATTGGAACAGGTGATATACGTAAGGCTAGAACTTCGATAACATACAAGTATCAAGAAGTCCTTGGTTGAATCATTTTCCTTGTCAATATTGCGGTCTAAGCTATCACCTCGATTTGCGCTGCCAATGCCAAATCAATAAAGTTATGACAGGACAAGTACACAAAATAGCTATGACACATAACAACAAAGAGATGAAAAACACAATGTCATCAAAATGGAAGTGAAGAACATTGATATGAAAATAGAGTTGAAAGAAGAAAGGAAAACCTCCGACCAATAACAAAGCGTATGACCACCCCTCTTTCCTCCAACTTTTTCAATGCATCACCTATAAATGCCAAAAGTCATTAATTACATGTTCACGCTCACATTCCAGAAATTAAACCAGTCAATATTTCTCCAAATATTGAAACATTTACAAGTGATTTTACAAGATTCAATATTCTAGCAGAGAAAACATTCCCCTATTAATACTTTAGTATATCTTTAAAAGAAAAAGTTTCTGCATCGCAAATATGATAAGTTTCTTTTGTTGAAATCAAGCATCACTCTCAAGATTTATTTTATGTGAAACATGGCCCTTCCCCTCTTTTTTCTCCCCTAATCCTGTTTAATAAACCAGGTTGAATTGGAAGGGGATCTCATTCTCTCTGCCCACCTATTACAGGCCCCTAGGAGGAAGTCTTTCATTTCCGAGGAAAAATGTCAATATCAACAAAACCAGTCACAGACCATTTGGTACCATGGGCATGCTAGATCTTGTATAATTTAAGTATAATATATGGATTATTCCTAGAGAATATTAGAATTATAATTACTGTTTATTTGAGTTGAGCTGAATAATTTAAGTATAATATATGGTACCATGGGCATGCTAGATCTTGTATAATTTAAGTATAATATATGGATTATTCCTAGAGAATATTAGAATTATAATTACTGTTTATTTGAGTTGAGCTGAATACTCAAATGGAGCTTTGTTAGCTCAAATTTTCTGATACTTGATAGAACCTTGATCATTCTAGATTTGGAAAGCAAAACAAATGAGAACAAAAGATTGAGACCACTGGAAGAGTTAAGTACAATAAGGTAATACAAATGTCATCTGAAATGAAGTTCTAAGTTGTTTACACCCCCAATCAAATAATATTTAAAACTTGACTGACCTTTTGGCATCCAAGATCCTCTGAATACATTCCGCCTTAGTCGACTTCCAAATCCTGTATAAACACCGATAACCGCAAGGAGCTTACGACCAGGGTCAGAAGAAGATCCACTTTGTCGCAGTTGATTCTTCAGGTACCCTTGACTCTTTGCTAATGTTAAATCCATCTCAACTTCCGCAATCCTTCTCTCCAAATCTCTTAATAAAATTATATACAATTATCAATTCAATAATATGTAAAACATTAAGATTGGTATTTACATTAGTAACTAAGTAAGTGAAAACAAATTATATAAAGAATGAAAAGGAAACAGAAGTCTAACTCTCACAATAACGACGTAGGAGATCGTTTAAAAAAAATTATAAAACAAAGATCAGGTTTCATATGAGAATCAAGAAAGGAGAATTAGGCACATACTTGCAACCCAGGACTTGCAGCTTATCTTCAACGCTCAAAATCACGGGTCTCTGCACACGATGGCAGAATTCTAATGGATTAACGGTTCCATGCTAAAAAAATGAATACAAAATCTACAGATACATGGCAAACTAATGGCTGGATGTGGAGGAAAACGATTACATGTAGAAATAGAAATATCGGATACTAGCTATTAACTAATACACGTTCGGTCCTCGTTCAAAATTTCGACTCAATTAAAAGAGATGCAAAAATTGGCAGCAATTCCAGTATATTTCTCCCAGAATTGAGAAAGTACTCATAACTAATATACCTGGGATGCGTTCTTCTGTAAAAGACTAGCAAGTATTTTCCTATTTTCTGCATCTTGCCAGAGCCTGAAGAAACCAGACCAACAATAAGCAGAATATACGAATTTATAAGCAAAAGTCAAGTGAAATGCAATAGAATACCGCAATCCTAACAATCAATTTTCTCCCTCTCTCTACCTCACCCGGGGAATGCATTTCCTGTTGATCATAAGATCATGCAAAAATTGCAATTGAAAAAATAATCGGATGCAACAAGAAGATCCAATTCTGCCTAAACGACCCAAGAATGAAAGTGCCGTATGATTGTGGCTTAATATCCCGGATTCAGATTCTGCCGTCCAACATTGTTACGAAATAGAAGAAAAAGAAGAAGATACCTGCCAGCAACATAGAGCCACGCAAGACAAGAGAAGAATGCCAGAAGAATGGAGGGTTTGGAGGCGTGAAGAGGCTTGGATCGAGGACGCCTTTCGGGTTTGGCGGTGGTGGGCAAACTCTCCATCTCGTCAATCTTGAGGAGCAAGAGCGAGATGGAGACAGAGAAAGGGATTTGACTTCAAACGCAGAAATTGTTGGTGTTGTGAGAATCAATGTATGAATTACAGAGACAAAAATGGCATAAAAGGGAAACAGAAAGAAAGAAGGAAATCAGTAATGGGAAACTCACTGCAAAAGGAAGAAGAAGACAGAGTCGTTGAGATCTCGCCTGCTGGCTGCCAGTAGATTCAGTTTCGAAGGTCCTCACAATCACACAAATGGGCTTGGCCCGTTCCTACCTCCAGCCATTCAATGATTTCTTTCTTTGCCTAACCGCTTCCTCTCTACCCTTATAGGTCGCTCTCGGGTCCTGGGTTCAAATTTCCACTCAAAATTCATAATTTTTAAAGAAAACGTCACATTAAGAGTTCATCGATGTGTCACGAAACTTGTGCTAACTGGGGTTAAGATTTAATATCCAATAATTTGTTGATACTTAAATATTGTATGGTCAAACAGATTGCTTCCTAAAATTAATTGTAAGTTAATTGGGATATTAAAAAAAAAGTATTATGTGATATCAACTTTCATTACAAATTTTTAATTTAATTAAATTACACACTAGACTAACTTAAATAGATGTTATTTATTTTAGGCTAACTCATCTAAAAACAAGTAATTTTTTAAAATCATAATTACATTCCAACTTATTAATAGGAAGATTCAAAATAACGCCCACAAGCACAACAACTTACCTTATAAAAACAAGAAAACGCCTTTTATAACTCGAAAATATGACAGTGGTATGATTTCTTGAGAGGGATGTTCAAACAATTTAAATGACTTGAAATTTTTTCATCAATCCGATCCTCTGATACAATTTAAGTTGAATTGAGTTTCAATAAATAAAAGCTTAAATTGAATTCACTTAAAATTAGTTGTTGAATTGAAAAAATCCAAACAGCATATTTCTTTTATTTATAAAAATTATATGTGCGTATTTTTATTTTAAATTTAGGACTATTTTTAGATATAAAAAATGAACCAAAATATTTACAAAATATAACAAAATTTTAGAACTATCAATATGTCTATCAACATCTATCATTGATAATTTTAAAATTTTTCTATATCTTGTAAATATTTTCAACAATTTTACCATTTGAAATAATTTCCCTTAAATTTATTCCATCCCATTACTTTAGACTATTCTTCAACTAGTTTTTTGAACATCTTTTAAAGAAAATAACAACGTATGCCCTAAACTCCCACAGTTTATCAATTAAAAATTTAAACTTCTATAAGAATATTAATTTACATCCTTTATTTTATTCTATTTAGAAAAACATCATGTGAGACTTGTAATTGTATCAATTGAACTCTTAAATTTTCATGAGTAATTTAATTTAGACTCTTAGTTAACATTTCCTTTAAGAATCACCTATGCATCAATTATATTCGTCCACTTTATAAAACTAACATTGGAAGAAGTCTACGTGGATGTGAGAAGAGATACAAATGATTTTCAAAAGTAATCATAATAAATGATATAAATTGATTCAGTTATGAAAATTTAGGAGTTTAATTAATACAAATTATAAGTTTCGCACTAGTTTTTTTAAAAAATGAAATTTGGATGAGAGTGTAAATCGATACAATTACTTAAGTTTGAGGTTTAAATTATTATAATAATTTATTCAAGATTTTAATTGAATATAACTCCCAAAGTTTATTTTTATTTGAAACGAGAATATATATAAACAACTCAACGAAAGATAACACCCGCCTCATAAATAGCTGAAACAACTATTTAGGGACAAGACACCCAACCTACCAACTTTTTTTAGAGGAGAAAGAAGAAAAGAGATAAAAAGCAACACACAAAATTCCAAATTCAATCGCCGCACGTGCAAGACAATAGGCGACAATATTCGCCAATCGTGGGCACCAAACAATCAACCCAACATAGGCCTCCTTATACAAAGAAATAATCTCCTCAACAAAACCCGCAAGCTTCGGAAAATCATCCCCTCCCAGTATATGGCACACAAGATCAATGCAATTAGATTCCACAACTAGAGGGGAGGACCAAAAGAGTTAACTCTAGAGACAAAACTAGACAGAGCTTTAATAACAAGTGTCTCAAAGATTTTGATACTTTGTTTGTTCTCGACTTGATAGAATAGGTAAAGATAAACGATTCGACATAGTCACGGACAATCTAATTGATATAACTCCTAAAGTTTATGGGTTTATATTTTCCTTAAAAAAAATTTGTAGTCTTTGAAACATAATGTTTCATAATAAATATTAAAATTAAATTGTTAATCTGAATGATGAATTTCAAAAAAAATACCGGGATAGTTTTTATATCGATCATTTATTTTTAAAAAAAAAAAAATTAAATAAATTATATGAATTAGGATAAAATCATTATTTAATAGAAGTTGTCTTTTAACTTAAAATTTTTTTATTCAACTTAATCTAACCCATGATTAGTCCTAATAAAAAAGACAAAATAAAAAAAAATTAAATTATAAAAAATACTCTTGAACTTTGTCATATGTTAGAAAAATATCCTTATACTTTCAAAAGTCGCAATATTATTTTTGAACTTTTATAAACATTTAAAAAATATAGTAGAAATTTGTTAGAATTTGGATAGAATTTGAGATGTAAAATAATGTAGTAGATGACATAGAACGAAAATTTGAGTCACGACATCATTTTAAGTCATTTCTACATAATTGTAAGTTTCAATTTTTATTTGAAATTGTAAAGAATTTATATTTCAAGAATAATTTTGAAACGTTTAGGAAAGTTGAAGGATAAATATTATAAGTTTTGAAAGTGATCGAGTATTTTTGAAAAAAAATAAAATTGAAAGGTATTTATTATAATTTAGCCTAAAAGAAAATAATAATAGTAGTGAGATTATAGAGAAAAATTGCCATTAAGAAGGCCATTAATTTTCCGCACTACCATTTATGGTCAATAAATAAATTGAAGGGGTTTGAGTCCACCGTCTTCATCTCCTTTTTCTTTTTTTCATTTTTATTATACGTCGACTCGACGGCTATGAATTTTGTTTTGGGTTTTTTTGGTTTGACAAAAGATTTAAAACTTCAAATTTGAAAATTAACATTAAAATTTATACATGTATTATCTTCCTTAAAATTGATGTTAAATATTCTTACAAAAGTTTCGTTGGAGGTCATTTGAATCCCTTAAATCTTTTATATTATTCAAGGTGAATTTAGAGCCATTAAATTGGTGGATACTCATAGTTACTAAAACAATCTCAAAATTCCAAATCAAGTAGTGAGTTAGAAAAGAGAAGTTTCTAATTTTTATTTTATATAGTGTAATTTTTCTATCACTGCTCATCATTTTTGTCTTAATTTATTTATGGGTTTTCCATTCTCTCATTTCTTTTTTTTTTATTATTGTTGATCTCAATCTATTTGAGCTAGAGTCTTATCCTATTTGGTCACAATATCAATCTTTGATTCAATTATTGGTAGAAGATTTAAAATCGTGGTTACTAGTACACCTAAAGGCTAATTGAACTAGAATCTAACTATTGTTTTACTTCAAAAATTGGAATTGGCTGAAAGTTTAAAATTATGCAGTTAAGTCATAAAACTTTCAATTACCCTCTTAAATTTTTTTAATTTGATTTTAATAAGTTTTTGGTGTTAACAACATACTTAATTATTTAAAAGAATAATTGCAGCTTTAATAAAGAAAAAAAATTGAAAATTGGACGCGTGTTATTAGGTTTTGCTTTTTTACAAACATGTAAAAAAACTTTCACTTGAAAATTTGATTGTTATTGGATTTCTATGTGATTGTCACATTTACAATTACAAAAAAGTTGAAGTAATAACTTTGGTTTCTTAAAATGTATTTGACATACAATGCAATTTCCCTTAAATGTTTTGTCGATTCACCCTTGTGTAATATTTTGTCAAAACACTATGTTAGTCCAATCAATGCTTCACACACATTAAATTTGAAGTAATAGTGTCAACAAAAGCTTTCTTATATATAAAAAAAGAAAATAATGAGATTAAATTATAAATTTGATTCCATGGAGTTTTTCAAATTATAGGACTACTTACCAGATTTTTATCAAACTATTATAAGATGAAATCTTAACTTCTAATATTATAGAGATTAAATTTTAATCTTTTCCAATTTATTAGGTCATAGGGGTTGAACTTAAATTTGGATTTATGATTATAGGTTATAATTCTGGACTTTTGCGGGAAAAGCTTTTTTTTTTATTTTTTTATTTGTAATTTTGCTATCGTAACTTTTTAAAATTTGTAACTAGAGTGGCTAGCCTTAGATTCAAATTATTTGTAAATGAAAACTTGCACGTTTTCTCTTATTTGATTTTAATGACGTGTTTCTAATTTGGTGATCTGGATTTTGTTGAAGAGTGTGTGGTGAGACACACTTGGTTGTTGATTTTAAACAAATATTTTGGGAATGTATTTTTCTTTTTCAGGTGTGGTTTATCAAATTTTCGGGGGTAACTTTCCTGAAATTTTTATAAAGTTTGATTTAAAAAATGCTATTTCTAACGGTTTTTACTGTGAAAGATTGCTAGCCACTTAGTTTTGAAAAATGCTTTTAGAGTACAACATTGGATTTCATAGTTTAGTTGATTTGATTTTAAGTGTTTGAATTATATTCTCAACTCTTGGAAACTCATTTGTTATTATGATTTGGTAAAATTTCCATGTATTTGATTAAGTTTTAGCAAGATTAACACATTTCATATTTTGTTGAACTTAGACTTATTATGCCAGTACTTAGTTGTGGGAATGAGTGTTGCATGCATAGAAATTTTTTATTACTTGTAGATAAGATTGGACTTCCAATATTCTCTTCTACTCGTTGATTCCTATATTAGTTTTCTATTAAAAGTGCACTTTGTGTTAGACAGGTACCAGCATGCAGCGGAAGCGACAAGGATCAATAAGCACTCTAATTCATTAATTTTGGCAGAAAAAAAGCATACTCAAATAGAATTTAATGGGTTTCAAGAACATACCTTTGAAGAACCGTTGAAATCTCGATTTTCAGCTGCTAATTCCTCTAAATCTTTATGCAGAACACCACAAAATCTTTCCCACTATTCTCTTGGTGCTCTAGATTGAGTTGTGAGACTCAAAATAAGCTGAAATCAAAGGGAATTTGGAGAAAACTCACTGCAACAACCCAAATGAAGAATACTTTCTTTTACCCGAGTTTTCAAAAAAAATTCAATCAGTTGCAACGACTTCAACTTCACTCCAATCTCTTCAATATATTGCAGACTATCATGCAAAGAGATTTGCTGCACGGGATGCAGCTCGTGCTTGGAGTAATTGAAGGTTGAAGATAATGGGTTCTTTGTGAGCTACTTTGAAGATGAAGATGAAAAATCCAATTTTTCATTTTTTGTGTTTTTTATTTTCAAAATCTAATTTTGATATAAAAATCATTTTTTATTTGTAAAATCAAAATTTATTAATTTTACAAATTAATTTTCAAACAAATTAAATAATTCTAATTAATTTAATATCCAATATTAAATTAATTTTACAAAAATTCATCTTCATATATTTAAATCATATTTAAATATATATTCTCTAATTCTGTTTGATTCTAATTTGAACGTTTCAAATTAACTTATCACGCTACTCTAGAGCTAATCCATTTCCGAACTAGTAGGGGAACCTCGTGGACTTACAGATCATGGGCTCCAATGATCCGAGATTAATCGATTAAACTCATTAGACCAATCTAACCCCCATTCGTTAACTAATAGGTCACTCCACTAAAGTCTATAGTTGAACTCCCGTCATTGTAGATATATTATGTCCCCTCGATATAACCATTAGTAAGTTAACCCTTCACAGGTTGTTCGTAATAACGACTGGATCAAATCTTTATTTTACCCCCGAAATTACCTCTTGTTCCTTATGTCTCCACTGATCCCCTAATGAACAATTATTTTGTGATCCGATCAACAAAACCAAGTCCTTCTCGAGCCAATGAGAGGGTGGGCCCCTTGTTCAAGATCCAGAATCAACACTTAAGAAACATCTCTCTACTATCCCCAAACGTAGGTAGGAGTGAATTCCGTCTTGCACCCTATGTCCCCAACTATTTATCCAATCTTACCCTTGAAATGGGAAGTTTATTGAGTCGACGCTGTTGAGCCAACCCTCACCTATGCAAATCTAAGGATAATTCCAAATAAATAGGAGTTCATAATTAGCTCCGGATTAAGGTCAAATTACCTAGGTTATCGCTTTGAAATAGTCAATCTTAAACAGTAAACAACATTATAAAGTAAGAGTGACTAATTTCATGGTCCGATCTTGTACAAACCCTTTTTCACAAGGACACCTCCACTCTTCATGTCCCAACATGAACGAATTAGGATCACTTCGTTTGTAGCACTTTACAACTCTTTGTAACAACTACAGAGCAGGCCACATCCAATAGTGTTACCAGAATAAGGTACCCAACCTTATTCATATACTATAAATCATTTTGACTATTTACTTGAACCTGATCCACCTTTATGTCTCCATATAAAGTTCAAGTACTCATCCAATAGTCAAGGGACTTCCAGGTTTATTGGATTTCTATTAAGCAAATCATTTATTCAATAACACCTTATCGAATTTTCAGAATAAGTTCCATTGTTTATATACCACGAGTTTTAGGACATAAAACCCAACACTTTGATTGCGTTTATAGAGGGATTACAACTGTGTTAAGTTGCTTTCAGTTGAAAGTTATGAAAGTTGGGGGAAAGTTATCTGTATTCTTGTATTTTAAATTTTAGCATATGCTTGATTTGTAGATAATCTTCTTCCTCTTTATTATATTTTCTCAAATCTCTCTCATCTTCCTTCGTTTTGCAGCGAAAGGTAATTGTTCCTCCTAAGACTAGATATGGTAAAAAAAGAATGAATGAAATCCCAATTAGTCCCCAACTTTAAGTTGCAGATATTTTTTAAGTTTCAAGTATGATATTTTTCTATTGCATAAAGTAAGCCAATCATGTACATTTTTCCTTGTGCGTGACTTTTTGTCATTGTTGTATCTTAACACTTATTTCTATATTTTGAAATTTGATGTTATCAACATTTATTCTATTTTGTAAGTTGACTTGCTTAAATATGGCTTGCCTGACTCTTAGTTCTCGATCTTTAGACTTCAAAGCTCAATATATAGATTAAATAATGTACTTTGTCGAGAGGTTACTTATTAAACAATTTTTCACTTCGTGTTTGTTGAAAGTTGAGTTTTGTATACAAATGTAATAGTTGAGATTTTATTTTGTGCATGTACATGTGAAAGAGAAATATTGTTGTAATTTGAACATATGGAATTTTTAGTAAATATATTGAGTTGATAGTTCTTAAATGTATAATGTTTATTTAGTTGATGTACTTGTATTGTTGGAATACAAGAAAGAAAATGAGAATATCAATTGGAGCATTTAATTTTAAAAAAAAGACGTACCCTTGACAAATAAAAAAGGTCAAAAGTTATCATTCTATCTTTCTTTACATGGAAATTATGTCAAGAAACATTTGTCTTGACGTTTTTTCGGAATCAAGTTATCATATTATACTTGACAGTCGAATACTCAACGCTTTTATAAGCGTCAGGTATACCTTTATTTGACATTGGAAAATCATCACGTAACCCAATTTCTGTAGTAGTTCGATCTCCGTTCTTCAACGTTGTGCAAATCAGCCCACACCGTGTGAAACCTTCAGTTGATCTCTATTCTCCACGTCATACAAACCAGATCCTCATTTTCGTTCAACCCACATTCATTTTAGGTTCATTTCACGCTCTTCGAGCTTCGTTTTTTGGTTTGTTTAACCAGATCTATGACGTTGATCTTTGCTTCAAGTTTGTAGGGCTTCGAGCTCCATCCAGATCTGAGAGTAATTGAGCTTCATTCTAGATCTGAGAGCTTCGTTCTAGATCTTTGTTTCATATCTGGTTTTGTTATAGATATGAGAGTATATAATCATTCCACTTTTAGATCTGAGTAGCTTCAACGAGGTGTACAAGCAGTTGAATAACTTGGACTTCATGACTCTTCCAAGATCCTTTTCACTATACCTTCCAAGAAAAAGAAATTTAGGTATCACTTCCTATTCTCTATCTTTGTCGTTTTTTTTTTTGTACGGATGACCTCGTTTGGGAGGCCCATATGAAAATGACTTATGTCATAAGCATGTGATTTTACCAATTCGTCCCTGAGATGCACCCCTTGCACGCACCAATACGAATTTACTCGATCCTCGATGGCTCGTCACATATTCCGTGATGGCTCGTTACACGTTCCTCAATGCACGGTCATTTGATATCCAGCTTCATGGTCATTCAATATGGCTACAATCGACATGTGTATACTCGATCGTATTAACGTCATACTCGATGCTCGATTACTTTATACTCGATTATTTTGAATTCAAAACCCATTTGAAGGCGTTTGAAGTCTATTATTTCACCACTTCCACGAGCTCAGACTATTCTCTCTGTTCATCCGATTGTATATCCTTCGACGACAACACCTCTACACTTAAAACTCCACTACCTCTGCACTAGGTAACAATCTTCTCTTTGTTTGTAATTTAACTCAACTATCATCAGGTAACATTCTTCTCGTTTTTTGTATTTTGACATCATTCACTCAAAGCTCAACTATCTCTGCATCATGTTCCTTGATATGTGTTTGCATGTTGCTCGATACTCGATCGATATGGTTTTTATTTCTGTTTTCATATCTTGCATGTCTGGCTGAACTTCAAGTTTGTTTCATTTTAGTTTTTAATTTTTTTTTTATTTCGGAGCATTTGGAGTTTAGGGTTTGATTTGGATAATGCATGAAGGTTGAAAATCAAACTGAATGCTTGACAATAGGCCATCTAGTCACTTATAAAGTAGTGAGTAAAGGACATCATGTAGCATGTACTGGGTATCGAGAAATCGAGTATCTTGTATGATGCATCAAGGAACGTGTTTCATGTATCGAGTATTGAACAAAATTCTTATTTTTCCATGTTTTTTGTTATTTTATGCAGTATGGCTAGACAATTCAAGATTCCTCCCCATGATCGTTTCCTAGGCTAAACAACCAGCCTATCCTCTCACATTCAAACGACTAACAAGATTGTGAAAAAGAAACTTACTCCCACTCAGCTTGCCCTCTTCAGGAAGACTGTATTTGGCCGATTTGTGGACATGGACATTATCTTCAACAGTCCATTGGTCCACTACATTCTATTGAGGAAAGTTGAAAACTATAGGAAGGATTCAATAACATTTTATTTGAATGGTACAACTATAACATTCACCAAAGAAGACTTCCTATTGGTGACGAGATTGTGACAGTCACCCAATCCAGTAGTTGTGAGGAGGGTTGAAGGAATTGAATCTCTATATAATAGGTACTTAGGGAATGACTTCGTAGGGGACATCCATATTGATACCTTAGAGACAATGTACAAGGAGATGGAGTTTGATAATGATATGGATGCTGTAAAAATGACATTGGTCTACTATACTGAATTGGCTATGATGGAAAGGGAGAAGACGAAGGCCAATGTCGACAAGACTTTATTAATTGACATGGAGGATTTAGATTACTTCAACTCCATAATAGGTACTTGGGAAATGTTTTGTGGGAGAGGACCTTACTTGGACTACAAAGAGGATTGAGTGGCAAGTCCGACAACTACAAAAAATGTCCAAGATCAATAACAACTACCTCGTCAAGTACAACCTATCGGGGTTTCCTCATGCTTTTCAGGTAATATCAATTCATTATTAGCCAAAAGTTTAATATCCATTCTTGATTCTTTATTCATATTTCTCTGATGGAAGTTTATTAGCTGGCCGGAGATATGTGCTCATCGGTTCAGACATTGCCACATGGCATATTGGTATGTATTATAAAGGGTTTAAATTTTAATGTACAATTTTGCAAAGTCACTTGAACCTCCAAGGTCCAGATAGCTTGTTCGAGGCCCTACGTGGGAAAACCATGGAAGAAACTGCTAAAGTACGGGAGAAAGAGCACACATATGTCGACTACGTCTTAGACTGGTACCTGAACATCAGCTCGAATAGGCAGATGTTGATTACATCTATAGCCCAGTCAACTACAAGCAACATTAGTTTTGTTGGTCGTGGACATGAATATCGGATGCATCCTTTTGTATGACTCACTGCCCAAGTACATCAAAGCGAAAGATCTACTAAAATTCCTCGCGCCCCTATGCTTTACTCTCCATTTACTGGCACAATTTTGCGGCCTATATGATGCAAAACCCGACCTTGCACCGAGTCCTTGGAAGCTGAGCCATATCAATACAGGCGCCCTACAGAGGAATACACTAGACTGTGGGATATTTAGTCTCAAGTACTTTGAGTACTTGGTGACCAGGTTGAGTATAGAGAGCTTATGACAAGATAAGATGCATGATTTTAGGTTGCAATATGGTGCCAAGTTATGGGCAGATCAATTTTTTTATTAAGGCAAATCAATTTTTCTATGTAAATTTTCACATTATTTTGACATTATTTATGTGAATTTTTATACCATCTATTTGAATTTTGACATCATTTGTAAATTTGACATTATTTTTATTAGGGCTTTCCATGAGAATTTTGACACTATTTGTAAATCTATACCATCTATATAGTTACTAATATTTTTAGTATTGTTGAGTATTGTGTAACATGCACCGAGTATATAGTAATCAACCATCTATATAGTCAATGTTTATCGAGTATTGTCGAGTATTGTGTAACGAATATATCTTAATGAATATCGAGTATCGAGTATCGAGTGACTGTATATCGAGTATTTATCAGAACGTCTCTACATTAAACCGAATATATAATACATGTAAATCAACCATCTATATAGTCAATGTTTATCGAGTATTGTCGAGTATTGTGTAACGAATATATCTTAATGAATATCGAGTATCGAGTATCGAGTGACTGTATATCGAGTATTTATCAGAACGTCTCTACATTAAACCGAATATATAATACATGTAAATCAACCATCTATATAGTCAATGTTTATTAAATATTGTTGAGTATTGTACAGAGTACCAAAGGATTAATCAAACGCCTTCAAACGGATTTTGAATTCAAAATAATCGGGTATAAAGTAATCAAACATCGAATATGACATTGATATGATCGAGTATACACGTGTCAATTGCAGCCGTATCGAGTGACCATGAAGCTGGGTATAGAGTAATTTAAATAAATATGAATTAAATCAATAACTATTTTTACAGAAAAAAATTGAGGAATATATTATTAAAAAAAATTAAGTGACTAAAAATATTTGGAGGAAAATACACATAGTTATATATAATGACTTTTGGATGTAGTTCTATAATATAATATTAAATACTCCTACTTTTTTTTAAACGATATTACTACTAACTACTATTTATAACACATTCTTAATCATATGAATATATTTAACTTTGTGAAATTAATACCTTTGTAGTATTTGGAGCAACCTTGACATATTTATCTTCATAACTTTTAATCCTATGCATTTTTTTAATGTTATATTATTATATTAATAATATTTTTGTCTTGAAATCGTCCCTGTTTAAAAGTTATTAATAATATAGATATTTTTGTCTTAAAATCGTCCTTGTTTAAACAGATTTAAAAGACAATAAATATTTGAGGGAAAAAAAACACCTTCAAACGGGTTTTGAATTCAAAACAATCGAACATCGAGTATGACATTGATATGATCGAGTATACACGTATCGATTGTAGCCGTATCGAGCGATCATGAAGCTGAGTATCAAGTGACCGTACATCGAGAAACGTGTGACGAACCATCGAGAATCGAGTAAATTCGTATTGACAGATGCGAGGGGTGCATCTCAAAAGCGAATCAGTAAAATAACATGCTTATGATATAAGCAGAAGATCATTTTCCATTACTTTCTCTTCATTTTTCATTTGGACCTCCCAAATGAGGCTAAAAAAACCGATCTTTGTCTTTCGTGCATATTTTTATTAGTTCTACACTTCGAGTACCATTCGATTCTTCGAGTTCTTTAGGGCATTTTATCAAACACGTTGTGTTGTATTCACGTCTGTAATATGTAATTGGATTATATGGGTATTGTTGTTATGAATTGTAAAACCCTTTACTCACGCTGATGTGTTGGCAAAATGAAGGACATATGTCCTTATTTCTTGTATCGTGAGATAAACTTGTTGAAAGAAAATGACTAAGCTCACTTTCTTCGTTGATGAGGAAAAACGAGCATGCAGAATCAGAGATGAAGATTCAACATCAAAGTACAAGTTGTATTTCTTTTGAAATCTAGAGGTATTTATACTAGAGTATAATTAGTTATTAGTTTTAACTAATTTCCCTTGGCCATTTTGTTAACATTGATCTTCTGATTTGTAGATGATGGGAGAGATTTTGTTCCAGCTCAACAGTTGTATGCTTGTGTATATTTCAATAGATTGTTATCTGACCTCTGCTAGTTGGCATGCAACTTTAACTTTGCTTCACATGTTGTCTTTATTATTTACCTTGCTATCATACATATCAGGTTGTATGGGTTTCAAGGAGCTCTGATATTCTTGTGGTGGCTGAAAGGCTTAGGTGATTTAGGAAGTTTATTGATGATGATATAAACTTGAAGAATGAAATAGGAGAACGAAACTATAGAGAGCAAACTTTATAGCTAAAAGTGTAGAAGTTTGTTGTTTTATATTATAGAAGTTAAAACAATTTATTTGTTTTATGCTCAGTTTCAAAGAGTTACTTTGTGACAGCTATAAGTTCAGCACTCTTATTATTTTGTTGTTTTGCAATCAAGCATGGATGGCTTTCGAATTGGGGTTGTATCCAATCATTTTTGGCGACTTTTACTCTCTCTTCGATGGATTCCAATGGTGGGTACTCTCTTTTACTCTCTCTTCATGATCCCCTTACTTTTCTTAGTTTTTGTACATTCTATTTCTTGGTGAATTTTGTAGGCTTTCTCGGACCAAATATGTTGATTATCCAAGTTTCAAGCTTGTGATTGTTGTGGATTGGTGTGTTTAATGTCATTTTCTCTTAGTACTTAGCAAGTTACCTACGTTGTTAGAGGGAAGAATCTATCATTTATTTAGTTATTTTTCTATGCTTAATTTGTTCAAGTTCAAAACTTTATTCACTTGTTGATTGTAAAGTATATGATATTTGATATCTCACTGATTTACTACGCACGACTTTGGAGAAGAAAGACTAGTTATTCTTGCTGAGAGTTTAGAATACAAAA
This sequence comes from Benincasa hispida, assembly GCF_009727055.1. Taxonomy (NCBI): domain Eukaryota; kingdom Viridiplantae; phylum Streptophyta; class Magnoliopsida; order Cucurbitales; family Cucurbitaceae; genus Benincasa; species Benincasa hispida. Next base: position 354,234 of record NC_052352.1, on the reverse strand, counting down.
TTAATTAATTATTTAAAATTTGATCCATTAAGATTTTTAGAGTACTTTTTTTACATGAACATATAGGCTTATTGAAGGGATTAAATCCCAAGCGGAAGCGTGTGATTGTCTTGATTTTGTTTTTGATTTTACATAAACAAAATACAGTATAAAAATAATAACATAATGGATAAACAATCAAGATTAGCATGTATTTAAGAGAAGAAAAGAGAGAAGAGCTAAAACTTACTTTTGTAGATTCCCAAATTCTTCACGATTCCCTCTACATCTTCTCTGAAACGTCTCTTCAATGATCAAGGGACTAAGTGGAACCTTATTATTCTCTAGAATCCCAAGAATTGGATGTGTGATCTCCAAGACTTCGAAGAAGAAGTAGTAGAGAAAAGAAAGATTTTGAGAGAAGTAGTATGAGACTAAGATTCAGAATTTTCAATTCAATTGTGTCACAAACATGGGTCATTAAGACTTATTTATAAAGAGGGGTGACCCCCTTCTCTTAGTCTTTCCTATTCCTACTCTAGTTCTAATTTAATTAAATGACTTTTATTTAATTAATTAGTCCAATAATTAAATAACCATATATATTAAATCCAATTTAATACATATAATTAATTAATAAATAAATAAACATCACATGTTTATTTATCTCTACTTCTCAAAAATTAATAAATAAATAAATAAATATCACATGTTTATTTATCTATAATTCTCAAAAATTAATTAATTAATTAATTAAACGACTATATTAAATTATATTTAATATAGAATTAATTAACATATAATTATCACATATTTATATGTATACATCTCTTTAATATTTATCTCTCTTAATTATAGATCATATCTATAATTAACCATATTATATTAATCTCATTAATATGCAATTGATTTGAACAATTCAAACTATTCCTCTTATATATATTCAGTGAGCTAACAAAGAAACTTTATGGACCTACAGATTAGAAGTTCCAATATTTTAAGATTTATCAATTAAACTCTTTAATTAAATTAATCAATTTTCATTAACTACTGGTTACTTCACTAAAGATTGATAGTTGTACTCTTCACGTCGATTTATTTCTGTATCCACGGATATAACCAATCAATAGTGAGTCGACCCTTCACAAATTGCTCATAACTATAGTTGGGTCAAAATATCGTTTTACCCCTGTAATTACATCTAACTCCTTAAATTCCACTGATTTCTCTAATGAACAAACAATTTATAGTCCAACTATAAACTAACATATCTTGGTCTAGTGAAAGGTTGAAGCCTCAATGTTCAAAACCTAGAATAAGCTATTAAGGGGAGCAATTTATCTACTTTTCCTAAGGTCGAAAAAAAAGTGAATTCCATCTTGTGTAGCTATGTTCCCAGCTTCCTACTTAGACAAGTCCCAAAATAGTAGGCTTGTTGAGTCGGCTAACAAGGCCACTCTCACCCATAAAAATCAAATGATTACCCTCATAGATAAGAGTTCACAACTCACTCAAGATTAAGGTCAAGTCACCTATGGTCATCCTAGTGAAATGTAAGTCTCTCCTAGCCATGGTGATATATAGAGAGACTATTCATTTCACGGTCCGATCTTATACAAACTCTTTGTATAGAATACCTCCGTTCGCGTGTCTCCACATGAACGATCAGGATTAGATCATTTGTAGCACTTTACAACAATTGTAACATCTAAAAAGTAGGCTGTATTCGTAGTGTCATCAGGATAAGGTACCCAACCTTATCCATCTACTACAGACCATCTAGGTTATTACTTAAACATGATCCATCTATATGTCTCTACACGTTTAAGTTTCATAAAATAACCTTGGACTCAGTTTATTGGATTGAACTAATGCAATCTAAACTTTAATAAAATACCTCTTATTTTATTAGATATATAATTTGTCTTTACAAACTACAAGATATACTCGATTTAGGACATTAACTCCAACAATCTCCCACTTGTCCTAAAACGGGTGGAATATACCATATCAAATACAATAAAATGAATAAATGGAGTATAATTTATCAAATACCAAAAAATGGGATATATAGTATCAAATACAATACAATAAACTACGACATACAATATACCCAACAACATCTCCCACTTGTTCTAGATTAAACGACTCATATCTCGTAGACCATGCTCTCCAGGTGACCCTAAAAAACCTTAACCGTGAGAGCCTTTGTAAATGGATCAATAACGTTGTGCTTCGATGCAATATGTGTGACAATCATACCTCCTCTTTGCACAATCTTCCTAATGAGATGATACTTGGGCTCTATATGCTTTTCACATTTGTGAATACGAGGCTCCTTGGAGTTTGCCACTGCACACTGTTATTGAAGAAGGATCTCTTATTCAAGAGAACCAGTGAGTGGAAGCAAGATCTTTCCAAGCCCATTGTGAACGAATAAATGCATTCACAAACATACAAGAACAATTATGCATCTTAAACAAAATTACAACATACTTTCTTAAACAAATACAAAAGGAATTGAGAGACATACCTTTGAAGAACTCTTCTTTTGGAAATCTCTCACTCTTGTGATCAATCAACTAGCAATATCTCGCTCTCGTGAGCAATTGTCTAGAAATCACGAACTATCTGATCCCCGAACAGGAACCCTTGACACTACCACTCGGTAATCTTGGTATTCTCGGAGTGAGAATCCAGGAGATGTGGCCTCTGTGTGAATTTGGTAGAGGGAATGAGGAAGAAAACAATTGAACTACACGATCAAGTAAGTGGGAGAAAGGTTTTGTCTATTGCATAGACTGAGAGTACTTGATCCTTTAGTAGTATCTTGCTCTCGTGAGAATCGTCTAGCCAATAATCTAGTAATATCTCGCTCTCGTGAGCAATTGTCTAGGCAATCGTTTAGTCTCTCGCTCAATCATTTAGAGTCGATCGTCTTGCAAATCTTGCTCGATCGTTTAGTCTCTCGCTTGATCGTTTAGTCTCTTGTGAAGGCTATCGTATCGTCTCTTGTGAGTGATCGATCAGTCAAGCAATAATGAAGCGTTTGTTTAATAAAATGAAAACCCTTTTCATTTTATTCTTCAGTTATTAAAAATTGAACATAACCTCTCACATGCACGGTTAATGGAGAAAATAAATAACCAACCAAATGATTATCTCATGATTGTTTTTATTATATGGAGAAAATAAATATAGTAACTAACTTATCATATTATATTTATAATTTATAGTTTTAATATCACATCATATGTAATATTTAAACCATAGTTCTTTTCTCCTTTATTTAATATAAATTATATTTATATCAATTTCTCCAATCAATGTATCTAATACATCAAATCAATTATATCACATATAATTGAATCAATTTAATTATATCATATATAATCAAATTCCCTCTTGTTAATTTGAACACTTCAAACTAACTCAAAAACTGATTCTCAACTTGAATCCATGGGGTACCAAGGGGACCTTATGGACCTGTAGCTTGAAGCTTCAAGGGTACATGAATAACTGACTAAACTCTTTAATCACGATATCCACCATCCATTAACTGCTAGGCAATCCACTAGAGACCGACAGCTGCACTCTTCTCACTACAGATATATTTCTGTGTTAGGACACTCCTCCGTCACTATAGATATATCCATCTCCGTTATCACAATAAAGGGTGATAGGCATAGTCATGTTTGAAACAACTTCCAAATCTGCCAGAAAATTTCTAAGCCACACAACTTTCTTAGCAGTTTCACAAGCAACTACATATTCTATCTCCATTGTGGAATCTGCAATGCATCCTTGCTTGATGCTCCACCATATTATAACTCCTCCATTCAGAGTGAACACTGATCTTGATGTGGAATCCTTATCAGTCTAAAATCAAAGTTAGTGTATCCTGTAAGGATCAAATCCTCAGTACCATACACAAATATATAATTTCTCGTTCTCTTGACATAAATGAGAATGAATTTGATCGTTGTCCAGTGATCAAACTTGGATTGGACTGATATCTACTGACCACTCCCATTACAAGGCAGATATCGGACCTAGTATACAACATGACATACATAAGGCTACCTACTGCATATGCATAAGGAATTCGTCTCATCTCCTCAATTTCCTTAGGTGTCTTAGGACACTGTTCTTTAGACAAAAAAATTCAATGCTTAAAAGGTAGTAAACCTTTCTTGGAATTCTGTATTAAATACTTAACAATAATTTTGTTAATATACGATGCCTGAGACAAGACTAACATTTTTTTTCTTACGACCCTTTCTAATTTGGGTCTCTAGAACATATTAAACTTCACCCAAATCTTTCATTTGGAATTGAACAACTAACCATTCTTTAATTTTAGTTAGAAAACCTACATCATTCCTAATGAGTAGATATCATCCACATACAACACCAGGAAAGCTACTGAAACGTTAAATGGTCTTTTTGTAAACACAAAGTTTATCAACATTTTGATTAAAGTCATAGGTTTTGACTGCAACATCAAACCTCATGTTCCAAGATCTAGATGCCTGTTTCAATCCATAGATGAACCGAGTGAGCTTGGAAACTTTTTGTTCTTGACTCTGTACTATGAATCTTTCTAGTTGAGTCATATAGATTATCTCTTCAAGATTACCATTAAAAAAGGTAGTCTTGATGTTCATTTACCATATCTCATAGTTATAATATGTGGTAATAGACAAGAGAATCCAGATAGATTTTATCATAGCAACATGAGAGAAGGTTTCTTCATAGTCCACCCCCTCAACTTGGGTATAACTCTTTGCTACGAATTTAGCCTTGAAGGTTTGCACCTTTCCATCTACAACTCGTTTCCTCTTGTATATCCACTTGCAACCTATAGGTTTTACCCTATCAGGTTGGTCTACAAGTTCCCCGACAGAATTGGCGTATAGAGACTCCATTTCTAGATTCATGGCCTTATTCCATTCATCTTTGTCAACATCTTCTATTGCCTTCTTGTAAGACAAAGAATACTTAACATCATCATTAATGATGTTTTTGTTGGATTTTATGTCCTAAAACTCGTGGTTTGTAAACAATAAACTCATTCAGTAAATCAATAAAGTTATTATTGAATATATGAATTGCTTATTTCGTTTTAGAAATAAATCCAATAAACTAAAAGGTCCATGACTATTACATGAGTACTTGAACTTTATGTGGAGACATAAGAGTGGATCAGGTTCGAGTAAATAGTCAAAAGAATCTATAGTATACGAATAAGGTTGGGTGTCTTATTCTGGTAACACTATCGAATGCGACCCACTGTGTAGTTGTTACAATGAGTTATAAAGTGCTATAAACGAAGTGATCCTGATTCGTTCATGTGGTGACATGAAAAGTGGGGGCGTCATGTGCAATGAGTTTGCATAAGGTTAAACCAAGAAATAAATCACTCTTACTTTATAACGTTATTTACTGTTTAAGACTGACTATTTCAAAAGGATGACCTAGGTAACTTGACCTTAATCCTGAGCTAACTATGAACCCCTGTTTATTCGAGATTATCCTTAGATTTGTATAGATGAGAGTTGACTCAACAGCGGCAACTCAATAAGCCTTCTATTTCAGGGGTAAGACCGGGTAGATAGATGAGGACATAGGGTGCAAGATGGAATTCACTCCTACCCGCTTTTAGGGATAATAGAGAGATTGTTCCCTTAAGTGTGACTTTAGATTTTGAACAAGAGGCCCCACCCTCTTATTGGCTCAAGTGAGTCTCGGTTTGATGATCGGATCACAAACCAATTGTTCATTAGAGGCTTGATGGGACTTGAGGAACAAGAGGTAATCTTGGGGGGTTAAACAACCTTTTGACCCAACCGTTATTACGAATAACTTATGAAGAGTTAACTTACTAATCATGGTTATATCGATTGGACACAATATATCTGCATTGAGGGGAGTGCTACTATGTGGAGACATAAGAGTGGATCATGTTCGAATAAATAGTCAAAAGGATCTATAGTATACGAATAAGGTTGGGTGCCTTATTTTGGTAACATTATCGGATGCGGCCTACTCTGTAGTTGTTACAAGAAGTTGTAAAGTGCTACAAACAAAGTGATCCTGATTCATTTATGTGGTGACATGAGGAGCGAGGGCATCTTATGCAATGAGTTTGCATAAGATCAGACCAAGAAATAAGTCACTCTTACTTTATAACGTTGTTTACTGTTTAAATTGACTATTTCAAAAGAAGACCTATGTAACTTGACCTTAATCTTGAGCTAACTATGAACTCCTATTTATTCGGGATTATCCTTGGATTTGTGTAGATGAGGATTAACTCAACAGTGTCGGCTTAATAAGCCTCCCATTTCAGAGGTAAGACCGGCTAGATAGCTGGGGACATAGGGTGCAAGATGGAATTCACTCCTATCTGCTTTTAGGGATAGTAGAGAGGTTATTCCCTTAAGTGCTGACTCCGAGTCTTGTACAAGGGGCCCCACCCTCTCATTAGCTCGAGTGGGACTCAGTTTGATGATCAGATCACAAATCAATTGTTCATTAGAGGATTGGTAGGACTTAAGGAACAAGAGGTAATCTTGGAAGGTAAAACAACCTTTTGACCCAACTGTTATTACGAACAACCTATGAAGGATTAACTTACTAATCATGGTTATATCGAGTGAACACAATATATCTACGGTGAAGGGAATGCAACTACTGAGCTTTAGTGAAGTGACCCGACAGTTAACGAATGTGGGTTAATTCGATGTAAAAAGTTTAGCCAATTAATTTCGGATTATTAGAGCCCATGATCTGTAGGTCCATTAGGTCCTCCTACTAGCTCACAAATGGATTAGCCTTAGAATAACGTGATAAGTTGATTTGAAACGTTCAAATTCAAATTAAGGGAATTAGTAATTATATGTGATATAATTACACGTTTAATTTTAGAATTAAATGTAACTAGAGAATCGATTAATATATAAATATGATTTAAATATTAATTTCATGAATAAGGATTCATAGTGATGGATTTTGTGACAAATTAATTTAATATTTGATATTATTAATTTTATTAGAAGAATTGATTATTGAAGTAACTTTTGTAAAATTAATAAAGTTTCAATTTTAATCAAAGAAAAAAAAAAAAAAAAAAAAAAAAAAAAAGGAAAGAAAGAAAGAAAGAAAGAAAGAAAATTGAAAAATGGGAAAATCTAAATGTGGGATTTTCCCATTTTCAAGCAAGAAGGTTAGTCACCTTCACAAAATTCCACCACCAAGTTCAAGCTTATTTTGAGTGTCACAATTCAATAGCACCTAGAGAATAGAGGGGAAGCTCTAATGATGGTCTACAACAAGAATTGAAGAAGATTGCAGATGAATTACGAGTTTAAAGAGATCTTCAAAGGTATGTAATGAAACCCTCTTAATACCATATGAACATGCTTATTTGATATCAAAATCAAGGAATTAAAATGCTTAATGATCTTGTTTTCTTCTACTGGATGTTTCTGTAAATCAACAATTGGTATCAGAGCAATATTTAAGCATTCAATTCGAGTTATTTTTGGTTTGATGGGTGTTTTTCATAAGTTGTATGAAAATAGTGAACTGATATGGTTTTTCTGAATTTTGGCATTGATTTCTCTTCAATTATGTTGTAGTTCTTGTAATTGACTCTTGATTGATGGGCCTTAATGTGTGATTAAGTGTTTATAATTCAATTAAAGTCATTAGAGTTACGATTAGGTTGTAATTGAAGAAAGAAGTGAAGAAGGTCGAGCCGTAGAAACTAGATTTTCAGCCACTGCCCAATACTTGATGCACGATGCCATACTTGATGGTACTCGATGGCATTATTTGATGGTATTTTGGTGCATGCTCGATGCACGATGCCATACTTGATGGTACTCGATGGCATTTACTCGATAGTATTTTAGTAAATACTCGATGCATGATGGTACTTGATGGCATACTCGATGCACGATGCCATATTCGATGCTCAGTGGCATACTTGATGCTCATGCTCGATTGCATACTCGATGCATGATGGCATACTCGATAAATCATAGTTCTACTATGACTAAGTCCTCTCTTTCAAAGAGAGGAAAGAGAGGACTTAGTCATAGTAGAACTATGATTTATCGACCTCTCTTTCAAAGAGAGGGTGTGGCCATTATGTTCAAGACTTGGAATTAGCCCTTAAGAGAGCAACTTATCTACTTACCCCTACTATGGGGAAGGAGTGAATTCTGTCTTGTGTAGCTAAGTTTCCAGCTCCCCAATCAGACGAATTCCCAAAATGGTAGGCTTGTTGAGTTGGCAATCTGGCCACTCTCACCTATACAAATCAAAGGATCACCTTCGTAGGCAAGAGTTCCTAACTCACTTAGGATTAAGGTCATGTCACCTATGGTCATTTTAATGAAATGTAAGTCTCAATTAACAACGGTGTTATATAAAGAGGCTAATCATCTCGTGGTTCGGTCTTATACAAACTCTTTGTATAGGATACCCCCGTTCACATGTCTCCACATAAATGGTCAAGATCAAACCATTTGTAACACTTTACAATACTTGTAACATCTACCAAGCGGGTCATATCCGTAGTGTCACAAGGATAATATATCCCTCCTTTATCCATCTACTATAGACCATTTAGGTTATTACTTAAGACATGATCCACTTGTATGTCTCACTTACAGCTTAAGTTACATGAAATAACCACGGATCTTAGTTTATTGGATTGAGTAAATACATATAAAATAACATTTATTTTATTAATAACAATGTGTACAAAATTTTTACAAACTACGAGACCACCGGGAGAATTAGGACACCAATCCCAACAATAATGCTGCCTCAAGCGTTGTGACGCTCCGAAATTGAATCATCGCTAGCATTGCAACGCACCTCAACGGTCAAGCTTCAACACTGTAAAGCAGAACACTCAACGTTGCAACGCTCCTTCCAAGCGTTGCAACGGTGCGAAGGTTGACGAAAAATTGTTGAACGTGTGGCGCAAGTAAGCGTTGGATGCATCGTTGCAACGCTTGCCCAACGCTTTCCAATGCGCGTCACATTGTTGCAACACCATTTTCCAGCGTCACAACGCTGCGCACAACTTATAAATATTGCGTTGGTGTTCAGCATTCGGGAAGCAAGAAATCAAGAAGCCTTCTAATGCGTTCCTGTTGCTAAATACTTCCGAATAGAGTGAATTTTGAGAGTTTAGTTCAGTTTTGGGAGCCATTGAAGCCAAATTGCTGACCGATCATCCTCATAGTCAACCTCGACTCTCTCCGTTGATCATTGTAATTCCAATATGCCTTTTAAAGGCTAGGTAATTTTCTTGGGATAGTTTGTATGTCTTAATTCTTGAAGTTTACTAGTTTAATTTATTTAATTGTTGTGAACCCTTTGGGTGGATTTGAATTATTAATAATAGATTTTTGATGATTTTTTCTGACAAATTAATTTATTGATTTTTTCGTATGCAAAATCATTCTAACCTGTGCATAATTAATCGATTAAGTTGCATGTATTAGGATCGCATATTCAAGGTCTAGACTTTTTCTGGCCAAATTCATGTATGCCCTAGTATAATCCTTCCCAAATAAATCATGCTATAAGATGTGGCTGTCTGACTTGTAGTGTATCTCGATAACTGAAACCTTTCTTAATGCTTTTCAGTTTTAACTTGGTTGTCCTGAAAATGAAAAGTTTTAAACTGAATTAGGGCTGATTTAGATTTTTACCAAAATTGGCTAATTGGGTTATTAGAATTTTTAATAGGTTGAGAGGTTCACATAATTGAAGAAATTAACTAGTATCTAATGATAGAAAATAAAAAACATACAAATTAATCCCAAGATTTTTCATCACTTTGATTCAAACCCTTTTCTGTGCTAACTTTTTTTATTCTTTTCTATTTGTTTTTTTAATTTATTTTACAAATAAAATCAAGAACAATAAAAAATCCAATTGGTCTAAGTTAATTCAACAGTCTCCATGTGGATTCGACTTCGATCTTACCACTTTGCTACATTTGTAGTATAAGTCCTGGATCGATGAAAACAAATTATCTTTGCTTGGGCTGGGAGCGGTTACGACACGCTAGTCTGAAAGTCCGAACAAAATTAACGTCGTTGTTGAGGAGACTTGGCAATTAGCCTAGAAAATTTTTTGGATTCCCTTTAATAAAAAAAAAAACAAACAAACAAAAAGAGTGTTTAGTTCCCTTTGGTTTATGACAAGCTCCTCTGGGAGTGCAGATTTCATTTTTCTTGCAAATATTGACCAGGAGGAGAGAAGAATCCAAAGAAGACGCAGAGAAGAGATTCCAGAAGAAGAACATCCAAAAGTTGCTGACAACATAACAATGGGAGAGACAGTTTATGAGAAAACCTGGAGGGAGTTGGCAGAACCTGACATGGACCAGCAGCCCCTGTGCATCGTATTTCCACCTACCACGGTGTCATTCGAACTCAAACCAGGGCTAATCAATCTACTGCCAACCTTCAGAGNCTGTGCATCGTATTTCCACCTACCACGGTGTCATTCGAACTCAAACCAGGGCTAATCAATCTACTGCCAACCTTCAGAGGGCATGCAGGGGAGAACCCCCACAAATACATCAAGGACTTCCATATAGTTTGCATAAGTATGAGACCCCATCGAGTCATAGAAGAGCAACTAAACCTTAGGGCGTTTCCTTTTTCACTACAGCATGACGTCAAGGATTGGTTATACTACTTAGCTCCAGGGTCAATACTACTTAGAATGAACTCATAAAGAAATTTCTAGAAAAAATTTCTCCTGCTTCTAGAGCCCATTCTATAAGAAAGGATATTTATGGCATTAAATAGTTTGTGAGTGAGTCTTTATCTGAGTATTAGGAACGTTATAAATGATTATATTCTAGTTTCCCCCATCACTAGATTTCTGACCAATTACTGACTCAATACTTCTATAGTGGTTCGCTTACCAATGACAGAAACTCAATCGACTCAGCAGTTAGAGGCGCTCCTGCTGACAAGACGCCTAGGGAGTCCCAAGAATTAATATCATGCATGGCTGAGAATAACCAGAATTTTGGCACCAGGGTCACTGAATCTGATTTAACTGGTAATTTTGAGGTTAAAGAATTAAAAAATCAAATTTCTAACTTAACTTCTCTTGTGATGCAGTTGGCCCAAGGAGAAGTTGCTCAAGTCAAGGCTTGTGGAGCATGCAAAATACCAGGACACACCTCTGAAGCATGTCCTCAAGCACAAGTCAATGCAGTTGGGGGTTATCAGAGAAAGTACGATCCACATGGCCTGATATACAATCCAGGATGGCGTGATCACCCTTCTAATCTCAAATGATCCACATGGCTCGATATACAATCTAGGATGGCTTGATCACCCTAATCTCAAATGGGGAGGTCGAGGCCAAAGACAAGGACATGTCAATTCTAATCATTCCAATCAATTGTCATCATCTTCATCAGGTATGTCTTTAAAAGACATGGTTAAAACTTTGGCTGATAATTCCCTTAAATTTCAATAGGAAATTCAGCAACTGCAAAATGACTCCCTCCAACTATCAAAGGACACAAAGGTCTATTAGCAAGAAACTACGGCGAGCATGGCTAATCTAGGAACTCATGTCACATAGTTAGCTGTTGCAGTGAGTCGAATAAAGAACAAGGGTTCAGGAAGTTGCCTGCACAACCAGACCATGCCAACGTTAGTGCCATCACACTGAGGAGTGATAAAGAGCTTCCATCAGACAACCATTCTCCACCTAGTAAGCCCAATAAAGAAGCTGACAATGAGAGTAAATCTGAAGCACATTCATCTACTTCCAAGGTAAATACTCCTCCTTTACCTTCTATTGAACCTTATATTCCTAAAGCTCTATTTTCTAGTAGGCTGGCAAGACCAAAACAAGAACAGAGGGATGAAGAGTTGATCGAGATGTTCAAAAAGGTTCAGATAAACATTCCTTTCTTGAATGCAATCCAACAGATCCCTAGGTATGCTAAATTCCTTAAAGAGTTGTGCACCAAAAAGAGGATAGGTAAGAATAGAGAAAAAGTAGTGGTAAGTAAAAATGTATCGGCTCTCCTGAAACATAATATTCCTAAAAAATGCCGAGACCCAGGTATGTTCAATTTGCCCTACATTATTGGTAATAGAGTCATCCATCATGCCATGTTAGATCTAGGTGCCTCAATTAATGTCATGCCCTATCATGTTTATGAGGATTTAAAATTGAATGATTTGCAAAAAACTGTTGTATGCATCCAACTAGTTGATAGATCTTATATCCAACCCTTAAGGATTATTAAGGATGTATGATTGCAAGTTAAGGACTTGATTTTCCCAGTCAATTCTATATACTAAAAATGGATGAAATTTCTACGCCTTCATCTTCTATAATTCTATTAGGTAGACCCTTCATGAAAACTGCTAAGACAAAAATTGATGTAGATAAAGGATGTCTATCTGTAGATTTAATGGGGAGGTTGTTTCTTCTAATATATATGATGCAGTGAAATTTCCTGAGGAATATCCGTTCTTGTGTTTGATTGAGGTGCATGATGTTATTGATGATATTATGTTGCATGATGATAATAATTTTATGGTTTACGGAGAGTATTTTGAGGATTGTTTACATAATCTTAGCTTAATATTGAGATGATGCATTGAAGCTAACCTTGTTTTGAATTATGAAAATTGTCATTTTATGGTTTCTCATGGGATTGTTTTAGGACATCTAGTTTTTGAAAAGGGAATTGAGGTAGACAAAGCTAAGATAGATGTTATTGCTAACCTCCCCTATCATACATGTGTTAGGGAGATTCGTTCTTTTCTTAGTAGTGCAGGTTTCTACAGGCGTTTTATCAAGGACTTTTTGAAGTTGGCTTTACCACTATCAACATTGCTTCAGAAGGATGTTCCATTTGATTTTGATAGGAAGTGTCAGGAGGCTTTTAACACTTTGAAGGAGAAGCTGACCAACACCCCAATTTTGCAACCTCCAAGATGAGATGTACCGTTCGAGATCATGTGCGATACTAGCAATCTAGCAATAGGAGCGGTACTAGGAAAAAAGGGTCGATAAGAAGAGCACGTCATATGTTTTGCATCAAGGACCCTGAATCCTACCCAGATTAACTACACCACGACTAAGAAAGAATTTTTGGATATCGTTTTTGATTTAGATAAATTCCGTTCTTACATTCTTGGTTTTTCTGTTACTATCTTTACTGACCACTCTGCTCTTAGGTACCTGATGACTAAGAAGAAGTCCAAGCCCCGATTTGTGCGTTGAATGCTCATTCTTTAAGAATTCAATTTGACTATCAAGGACAGGAAGGGAGCAAAAAACTTAGTAGCTGACCATTTGAGTAGGATAGTACAAGAAGAAGACCCTCTGCTCGTACGAGAGGATTTTCCAGACGAGTTCTTATTCAAGATTGCCACACCCACTCCATGGTATGCCGACATGGTTAATTTTTTGGTTATTGGTAAGTTCCCTTACGACATGCCTAGTTCTAAGAAAGCCAAATTAAGGAGTGATTCAAAACATTTTGTTTGGGATCTACCATATCTTTGGAAGATTTGTTCTAACCAAATCATTAAGAGGTGTGTCCCAGATGAGGAGTTTGAGTCTGTACTTGCATTTTGTCATGAGATGCCCTGTGGTGGACATTTTAGTCCTAGGAGAACTGCTAGGAAAGTTTTGGATAGTGGGTTGATTTGGAATTCTCTATTCGCCAACTATTTTGCATTTTGTAAGTCTTGTGAGAGGTGTCAGAGATCAAGATCCTTGTCTAGGAGAAATGAGATGCCATTAAATTCTATCTTGGTGTGTGAAATTTTTTATATGTAGGGTATGGATTTCATGGGCCCCTTTCCTTTATCATATGGCTTCTTATATATTCTTTTGGCAGTTGATTATGTTTCAAAAGGGGTTGAGGTAATTCCCACTAGGACTAACAATGCTGCTGTGGTTTTAGTTGGCATACCTCAAGCTGTAATTAGTGATCTCGGTATTCATTTTTGCACGGACCATTGAGTCATTCATGAGGAAATATGGAGTTTACCAACAGGTCGCCACTCCGTACCATCCTCAAACAAACGGACAAGATTAAATCTCTAATCGTGTGGTCAAAAGTATCCTGGAAAAGAATGTCAATCCAACCAAAAGAGATTGGAGCACGCGCCTTGACGATGCTCTTTGGGCCTACAGAACTGCATTTAAAACTCCTATTGGAACAATGCCCTTTAAGCTTGTCTATGGAAAAACGTGTCATCTACCTATCGAAATTAAGCATAGAGCATATTGGGTTGTTAAGCAATGTAATATGTGATGGAACTCTTATCAAAGAGAACCCATGAGTAGAAGCACGATCGATCCAAATTCATTGTGACAAAATTACAAGCATTCAAAAACATACAAGCCCGTTATGCATCTTTTAACAAACTATGACATGCTTTCATAAAAAAAATACAAAGGGAACGAGAGACATACCTTTGAAGAACGTTTCTTCTAAATTTATCTCGCTCTCATGGAGTCTAGAACAACAACCTCTCGTTGTCGCTTAGAACGCCAACCCAACCCAATTGTCTAGTGGATCGTCTGGTCAATCACGAACAACCTTCTCTATGAACAAGCAGCCTCTCGGAAACCACAGCTCAGTAACCTTGGTATTCTTGGAGTGAGAATCCAGGTTGTATAGGCTCTGTTGGATTTGGTAGAGGGAAGGAGGAAACAACGATCAAACTCAACGACCAAGCAAGTGGGAGAATATAGTGTCTACCATATAGACTTTGTGCTTGATCGTTTAGTAAAAGTCAGTAGGAACACAATCGTTTAGGAAAAAGCAGCTCAATAATTTACACGATCGTTTAATGAATCTCGCTAGCCACGCAATCGTTTAGCAAAAAGCTATATAATCATTTAGACAATGGCAACAAACACTTGAAGCTATCATGTAGTCTCTCATGAGCTAAAAGATTGGCATTGTATTTAAATGATACGATTCTATGATTCTTTTCCAAACTGAAAACCTTTTTCATTTTATCCTTCAGTTATGAAAACTGAATAAAACCTCCCACTTTCACACACGCTTAAAGGAGAAACCACCCACAATTATCTCATAATTGTTTTAATTATAAATAAATATAATAACTAACTTATCATATCATATTTATAACCTATAGTTTTAATATCACATCATATGTAACATTGAAACCATGGTTCTTTTCTCCTTTACTTGATATAAATCATATTTATATCATGTTCCTCTAATTAATGTATCTCATACATCATGTCAAGTATATCATATATAATTGAACCAGTTTAATCATATCATATATAATCAAACTCCCTCTTGTCAATTTGAACACTTAAAACTGACCCAAAAACTGATTCTCAACTTGAATTCATTGAGCTACCAAGAGGACCTTATAAACCTGTAGCTTGAAGCTCTAACGGTACGTGAATAACTGACTAAACTCTTTAGCCACGAGATCCACCATCAGTTAATTGTCGGGCACTCCACTAAAGATCGACAGTTGTACTCTTCTCACTACAGATATATTTCCGTGTTCATCAGATATAACCAGTCAACAGTACGATAACCCTTCACAGATGCTCATAAGTACAACTAGACCAATTTACCGTTTTGCGCATGTAGTTACATATAACTTCTTAAGTACCACTGATCCCTCTAATGAACAATACATCATAGTCCTACTATGAGTGGACACCTCTCGGGCCATGAAAAGTTGTGTGGGGCCACATTGTTCAAGCCCCAGAATCAGCACTTAAGGGAGCAATCTATCTACTTATCCTTGCTTCGGGGAAGGGGTGAATTCCATCTTGTGTAGCTGAGTTCCCAGCTCTCCAATCAGACAAATTCCCAAAGTGGTAGGTTTGAGTCGGCGATTTGGCCCCTCGCACCCATGAAAATCAAAGGATCGCTCTTAAAGATAGGAGTTCCCAACTCACTTAGGATTAAGGTCATGTTACCTATGATCATCCTAGTGAAGTGAAGTCTCTATCATGAATGGAGTTATATAACGAGACTAAACACTTCGTGGTCTAGTATTATACAAACTCCTTTGTATAGAACATCCCGCTCGCATGTCTCCATATAAATGATTAGGATTAGATCATCTGTAGCACGTCACAACACTTGTAACTATCTACAAAGCGGGCCACATCCGTAGTGTCACCAGGATAAGCTTTCCCTCCTATATCCATATACTACAGACCATTTTGGTTATCACTTAAGGCATGATCCACTTGTATGTCTCCTCATACATGCTTAAGTTACAATGAAAATCAGGGATCTTAGTTTATTGGTTTGTGGTAAATGCAATTAGTGAAGAGAGATTATTGGAACTACAGGAATTAGAGGAACTACGCTTGAAAGCCTATGAGAACTCAAGAGTGTACAAGGAAAAGTCAAAATTAATACATGATAAAAGTTCTCTTGAGGAAGGAGTTTTGAGTTGGACAGAAGGTGTTGCTTTACAATCCAAGGCTCTCACTTATGCCTGGTAAACTAAAATCTAAATGGCTTGGTCCCTTTGAGGTTATTAACTTGTTTCCTTATGGTGTAGTGAAGATTAGGAGTCCAGAGACAGGGAAGGAGTTTAAAGTGAATGAGAACCACCTTAAAATTTTCAATGAAGGAGAAATCAATGTTGTTTGCTCAATACTTATGTTGATTCCACCTTCTATCACTTGAGCCTATATCACTAGGCGTCAAGCAAAAGACGTTAAATGTTGAGCTACCTGGAGGCAACCAGAAGTTTGAATTTCTTTTGCTTTATTCTCTTTTCTTTCTTTGTTTTGATTTATTTCTTTTATTTTCCTTTTTAATTAAAGAGAGGCTGACTTCATTTACTTTTTTTCCTAGGAGAATTACAATTCTGCTCTTGAAGGAATGATTTCAAACGTTCATGCTTGTGCCCAAAAATCTAGGAGAGTTTTTCTGTTCCCTCTTGCCCCTTTTTCTTTTGTCCTTAGCATTAGTTAAAACATGAATATACATTGAAGACAATGCATAGCTTTTAAGTTGGGGGTGAGCGAAGCATGCTTTGGGTGATGTATTAATGATTTAATATTGTGAGTGAAAATCTGAAAATTTCTGTCATGATGAGTGCTTAAATATTTTTGTTTGCTCTGTTTGCCATTTCCTTTCAATGAAAATTTGATGACGCACTCAATGGGTTGCTTGTACTTTAAAGGAGTAATTTTGAGCTTTTTATAAAAAAAAAAAAATTCATAAGAACCATGTAAAATGAACCTAGGTTGGAAATTTTTCTGTTTTAAATCCCTTAAAGTCTTAGAAACCGATTATCCATCTCGGATTTTCATTGTCACCTCGAAAGGCCTCCTATTGGCTTTGGAGCAACTTTTAGTGCTTAAGAGTAAAATTAGATAGTGAGGAAATAACAGCCTTGTGTGTGAGAGGAAAAAAATAAAAGAGAATTATACTAGTTGCTTTTCTCTTCTAAAAAAAATGCATATATGAGGTACTGTCTCTTATACACATCTAGATGTGTATAAGAGACAGTAGCAGCCTTGTGTGAGAAAAAAGAAAAAAAAAAAAAAGAGAATTATACTAGTTGCTTTTCTCTTGAAAAAAAAAAAAGAAAAAAAAAGAATATAAAAAATGAGGCATAATTGGTGTGCCTGCAAAAAAAAAAAAAAAGTGTATATGTGTGCATGGATGAGGTGAAAAGAGCTACCTCCGCCATGTCCAGTTAAGGCCCACGAGAAAAGAGTGATAGGTTTCCGACGGTTGAGTGTGAAAGCTAGCCCTCTAGATAAAACCGATGCCTTCTATGTTTTTTGTGCGTGAGTTTTGGGTACTCCTAGATAGTGTTGCTCTTTGATATGCAATAACAGTATGTTTCAAGCTGACGACCGAGTCAGAGTAGAGGGAAGATGAAATGAGAGTAGGATAAAACTTTTTCGGGTACTTTTTCGATTTATGAAAATGTTTATTGTCTTCATGTTTCATTCATACATGGCTTTGATCGAAAAATTAACTTTTTTATAACAAGTCTCAATTGAGTGATTGTTTGATTTTGATATATGATGCGACCCTTAAGTGTGAAACCCAGATTTCTATTTTTCTTACTTAAGCAAGTGATAAAATGAATTAACTAAGTGAAAGTTAAATCCTAAGTTAAGGGGAAGGAAATTTCTAAGTGTTAAGTAGATTTTCTTTGAATAATTTAATTTGAGCTTTAATTGGTAAAATTATAATGAAATTTGTATAATAAGTAGGTTGATGAGAAAGTTATTGTGGAATGGTGAAGAAGGAATGAGGATTTGAAAAAGAAAAATATGGAAATTGAGTTTGGGAAATTTGGGAAAAAATTGCCTATGTATTGAAAATTTATGTGAAATGCATGTTGTGCATAAAGCACTGGAAGGCAAGTGACTAGTGAAACAATCGTGTAGAAATTGCACGGAGACGAACAATGTTCGCAGTAGCTAAGAGCGAGATCGTTGAGAGTGAGATCAGCGAGATCATTGAGATCGAGACCAGCGAGATTATTGAGAGCAAGATTTTGAGTAAGAAAGTGGGAGAGAGCGAGATGGGAGAGAGCAAGACCAGCGAGAAAGCGGGAGAGAGCGGGATTTTGAGCTAGAAGTTGGAGAGAGCGAGATTTTGAGCGAGAAAGTGGGAGAGAGCGAGAGCAGCCTGTGCATCAGCCAAGCCTTATCCGGTGCTGCATTCGAACATCACGCCCACGCGATCGAAGGGCATCGCCTATGCATCTAACGGCTGGGCAAGTATTTATGCGTTGAATTTGGCCGCATTCTTGTAGATTATACATTGGAAACCCTAAATTGAATACAAACAAAGGTTGAAGACGCAAGGGCAAACATCAACCAAAATTAAGTGTCTTCATAAGAAAAATTCTTAAGGGCTAAGGAAATTTGGTGGACGTATATGAAGAAAACACCTTAGGACAAGGTGATGCAAACTTGCGTTGATAAGGGGAGAAATAAACATTTGGCCATACAACCAAGTAGGTGTTGTCAACACCACGAGAGATTTGAACGCCTATAAATAGAGCTTTGGGATTTCATTTTCAAATTACAAAATCAGAAATTACGGAAAAAGAGAGGGAGAGTAGAGCGCATTGGATAGTGAGGGTTGAGAAGAACGCATCAAATTGAGACAAGGAGATCTCCCAATCTACTCGTGCGTTTGGAGTGATTTCAAAGTCATCTGAAATATCTAGAAGTCTAGTTTTCAGAGTGGGCTGCCAGAGGAAAAAACTCAAAGGAACCGGGCTGGAGATTGAAAAGAAGGTAGAAGGGTCAGACTGTCGAATCAGTCTGGGCCAATCTTGAAGATTCTGTGATTCCGACTAAACCACGAGAATTTCTAAGCTAAAATTTTAGAGTAAGCTTTCTGATACATTTTAGACTAAGTTTGTAGAAGGAAGTATTTAAAAATAAGGTTAAGAACTATGAGTAATCTAAGCTATAAATTGAATCTGAATTTTAGGGGTGAAAAAGAGCCCGAGGAGCCACTAGAGTGAAAAGCTCCTAAGAAATCAAGGTGGGTGGCTAAAATGTTTTGACTAAAACATTTTACTTAAACTGTTTTGATTACACCGTTTTATAGAAAGCATGTTTGCAAAAATATTCTCATGCCTACTAGTTTTATGAAGTGGTTTCCAAGCAAGTTCTAAATTGTGGTTTGAATGCATGCATATTTTCTGAAAAACTATTTACATATGTTGATTTTATCTAGCATGCGTTAACATCTTTAAAGCCATGTTTTATATGTGTTATACTTTACCTGCTTTAAAGAGAAAAGTCGTTTATAAATAGTTTTGGTAAAATGTGATACCGAAGGACATTTGAGAAGATATCTGCCCAACTAGATACTGAAGGACATTTGAGAAGGTATCTATTGGTACTGAAGGACGTTTGAGAAGTTACCAAGCCAACGGGATACTGAAAGACGTTTGAGAAAGTATCCTAGTAGCTCGATACTGAAGGACATTGAAAAGGTATCTGAGCAGAAGTACCTAATATGTGAGGGTACTTAGTGTGGCCACAGGTGAATAGAGTCAGAGATTGAGCAAGAGGGTTCTCTCTGGACTAGTAGTTGGTGTTGGGACTGTTTTACCCACAGTGGGGTATGTTGGATTGAGAAATGATTTTACTGTTTTATGATTAAAATAGCTTAATATGTTTTATGCTTGGAAAATGTTTATGCTGCAGTACAAGTACTATAAAAGTTTATGTTTCAGTTAAAAACTCATTACTGAAATCATGCATGAGAATTTACTATGTTTTCTCGGTCACTCACTAGGTGTAAGCTCACCTTATTTTCAAATGTTTTGTCCCCCCCCTCCCCCCACAGGTAGCGTTCAAATCCTCTGAAGATAGCTCTGCGTCTGCTCTACCACTAAAGAACCAAAAGACTTATAATCGTTTGCTAGGTGGTTACTGTTAATATTGTACACATGTTACTATTGTTCATATAGGGACTAGGGTTTGTGGATTTTGGGACTTGTAAATCTAATGTTGTAATGACTCTAAACATATTATGTTTCTAAGTTAATAAATTGTGGGCCTAAAGACGTCTCGTTGCATATGAATTATAATTGGTATCAGAGTTATTCCGCAAGAATTATTAGGCAGTAAGTGTCAGTCCAAGGGTTGGTAACTGCTGCAGTCACGCCGTTCTCTAGGCTAAGAAGGTGGTCTGGGGTGGGATGTGTCAGTTTGGTATCAGAGTATAAGTTTTGGGACAATTTAGGAATTAGTTTATACCAGCTTGGTATCCAATATAAGCTTCTGGGAAGGTTAAAGAGTTAGCTGGTACCAGTTTGGTATCAGAACAAAGGTTTACGTAAAACCTGGGAAAAGGTTGAGTGTAAAATCTAAGTTGATAATAGCTTGGTATTAAAGGATGGGTTATACGTAAGTTTGGGAAAGATTTAAGCTAGCTTAGTACTAAAACATAAGACTTTGGGTGAAAGAGAGAGTTCATGCATTAGATTAAGTCCATAGATAAGTCCATAACATGTGTACCTAATAATTAGGCAAAGATGCTCAGAAGAAGTGGCAAGCGGAGCAAGCAGACTGAGGAGAGGAATGTTGACCTTACCAGCGGAGGTCCTGAAGTTAGACGGGACCCAGATCCGAAGGAGAAAAGTGTTAGAAACTTAGTAGAACAGGAAGAAACTTCTGCAAACGAGTCGAGTACACCAATGGTAGGTGTAGAACCCCAGATGGAGGATCGAGTATTCGATCGAATCACTCAAAAATTAGCGGCGAGTGTAAGATCGATTCAAAACGATCCAGAAAAGAAATTCGGCATCGAGAGGCTGAAAGCTTTAGAAGCCACGACGTTCGATGGAGCCACAGATCTAGTAGATGCTGAGATCTGGTTGGATTTGATTGAGAAGTGTTTTAAGGTTATGAGGTGCCCTGAGGACCGTAAGGTCGAGTTAGTGGCATTCTTGCTGTAAAAAGGGCTGAGAAATGGTGGAAAGTGATAGAGGCTAGAAGGGGTAGTTCAGAAACTATGACTTGGTTTGAGTTCAGACAAGTATTCGAAGATAAATACTACCCTAGTTCTTTTAAAGAAACAAAGAGGGAGGAATTCCTTAGGCTAACTTAGGGAGTAGTGATGGTTGCTGAGTATGAATAAAGATTTACTGAGTTATCTCAGTATGCCCTTTCGATCATCACAGAAAAAAAAGGAGAGGTGTAGAATATTTGAGAATGGCCTAAGAAGAAAAATACGTACACCCGTTACCTCTACATCCAATTTGGTGAATTTCACTCAGTTAGTTGAGACCGCTATCCGAGTAGAGCAGAGTGTAGCGAGGGAAGATGTACTCCAGTCAGGTGAAGGACAGTTTAGAATGCCTGGAGAAACGAGAAGTAAGAGATTTAGACGCCCGTTCTCTAGACAGTCGGGTATAAGAAGCTTTGGAGGCATGATCCAACAAAGTTCAAGTCATAAGAGGTCAAGACCTGTAGCTGGACCGAGTGGTAGATCGGTATCAGGTCGCGCTAGTGAGTCAGTAGCTAGTACGGGGAGAAAACCACTTTGTGTAAACTATGGTAGGCCTCATACAGAAGTATGTTATGGTAATAGGAATGTGTGTTTCCAGTGCGGGCAAGCTGGGGATTTACAAGAGAGATTGTCCTCAACCAGGTCATGGAGCATAGAATGAGCAAAAAGAAGTTACCTAGACTGTAAACCAACCTAGAACGATCGGAACTAAAGGTGAGGGATCCGGTGTAGCTAAGCAGAAATGGGTAGCTGGACGACCTCAACAGCAACCGCAGCAGCAGCAGGGTAGAGTATATGCTATGACACATCAGGAAGCGGAAAAGGCTCCAGATGTCGTAACTGGTACGATAACTTTATGTAATCAATCCGCTTATGCATTATTTGATCCTGGTGCTACGCACTCATTCATATCTAGCATGTGTGCATTACATATAGATAGAGTGCCTGAGCGTATGAATGAGGATTTGTTTATCTTTATGCCTATAGGAGATACTCTAGTTGTACATGAGTATTATAGGAATTGTAAAGTAACTATTAGAAATCAGAGTTTTTGGGTTGACTTGATTCCATTAGAATTACTAGAGTTTGATGTTATCCTAGGTATGGATTTCCTAAGTAAACACTATACCACTATGGATTGTTTTAAGAGAGAAATAGTGTTTAGGAAACCAAGTGAAAAAGAATAACCCTGGTGGGAAGTAAAAGAATACTTCTAGGAAGTTTAATATCAGCAGTGAAGGCTAGGAATTTGTTGAGTAAAGGATGTGAAGCCTATTTAGCCTATGTAGCAGTTTCACAAGATAAGAAACTGAAACCTGAGGATGTACCTGTGGTACAAGAATTTTTAGATGTGTTCCCTGAAGAGTTACCAGGCTTACCACCTGATAGGGAAATAGAGTTCACCATTGAATTAGTTTCGGGCACAACAGCTATATCCCAGGCACCATATAGGATGGCACCAACGGAACTGAAGGAGTTAAAAGTTCAGTTACAGGAACTTGTAGATAAGGGGTACATTAGACCCAGTGTATCGCCCTGGGGAGTGCCAGTCTTGTTTGTTAAGAAGAAAGACGGTACTCTTAGATTATGCATAGACTACAGACAGTTGAATAAAGTGACCATTAAGAATAAGTACCCATTGCCTCGTATAGATGATATCTTCGATCAGTTAAAGGGAGCAACGGTGTTCTCTAAGATAGATTTGAGATTAGGCTATCATTAGTTGAAGGTGAAAGACATAGATGTTCCAAAGGCTGCATTCAGAACTAGATATAGACATTTTAAGTTCCTAGTAATGCCGTTTGGATTGACAAATGCTCCTGCGGTATTTATGGACTTGATGAATAGGATATTCCATTCTTGTCTGGATCAATTTGTGATAGTGTTCATAGATGACATGCTAGTGTATTCCAGTAGTATGGAGAAACACAAAGAACATCTAAAGATGGTGTTACAAATTCTAAGGGAAAATTAGTTATATGCCAAATATAGTAAGTGTGATTTTTGGTTAAACCAAGTTGTATTCCTTGGGCATATAGTTTCAGCTGATGAAGTTAGCATTGATTCCCAAAAAGATAGAAACAATAGTTAATTGGGAACGACCCTTGAATGTAATTGAAGTACGTAGTTTTTTGGGTTTAGCAGGTTATTATAGGAGATTCGTGGAAGGTTTTTCTAAGATAGCTCTTCCATTGATAAACCTGACTAGAAAAGATGCGAAGTTTTAGTGGTCGCCAGAATGCGAGCATAGTTTTTAGGTATTGAAACAGAGGTTAGTTTCAGCATCAGTATTAACCCTACCTACATCAGATAAAGAGTTTGAGGTTTATTGTGATGCATTCCGACAAGGGTTAGGATGTGTGCTGTTGCAAGAAGGAAAAGTAGTAGTCTATGCTTCGCGACAGTTAAAGAAGCATGAATGTAACTACCCTACACAAGATTTAGAGTTAGCAGTAGTTGTGTTAGCTCTAAAGTTGTGGAGACATTACAGTGAGTATTGTCATATATTTACGGATCATAAAAGCCTAAATCATATCTTTGAACAGAAGGAACTAAACTTGAGACAGAGAAGATGGCTCGAGTTGATCAAAGACTATGACTGTACAATTGACTATCACCCAGGTAAAGCAAATGTGGTAGCTGATGCTTTAAGTCGGAAAACTAGATCAGCTAAAGCTAGTGTTAATTCAATAAAGGGTACATTAATCCATGAGTTGTTTAATGCTAAAGCAGCATTATCAGTCGGTCAAACAGAAGGGTTACTAGCTTTATTTCAAGTGCGTCCTACTTTTGTAGAAAATATTCTACGTGAGCAGTTAAAGGATTCTGATCTTCAGAAGTTAGCTGAAGAAGTAGATAAAGGATTGAGGACGGGCTATCAATTAAGAGTTGACCAAGTGCTACTAAAGGAGTGTAGAATATGCGTACTTAAAAATCTACCCAGTAAGGTAAGTGTGAATTTAAGATATTCTCATTTAGTATTTGAGATAGAAATGTTTATGTGGTAGATAGTTTGGTTCAACATCTAGCTTAGAGATAGCTAGGTGAGGTATCATTGGATAAACTAAGGAATTGATATCAGAGTAGCACAGTGGAAGCGTGGTAATAGACAAGGTTATAGGAGGTTACAATAGTGGTTGTTGTGAAACCTTAAACCAGAGTTAGTTTGAGTAAATTTCGAGGACGAAATTTTCTTAAGGGGGAAGTAAATGTGAAACCCGGATTTCTATTTTCCTTACTTAAGCAAGTGATAAAAGGAATTAACTAAGTGAAAGTTAAATCCTAAGTTAAGAGGAAGGAAATTTCTAAGTGTTAAGTAGATTTTCCTTAAATAATTCAAGTTGAGTTTTAATTGGTAAAATTGTAATGAAATTTGTATAATAAGTAGGTTGATGAGAAAGTTAGTGTGGAATGGTGAAGAAGGAATGAGGATTTGAAAAAGAAAAATATAGAAATTGAGTTTGGGAAATTTGGGAAAAAATTGGCTAAGTATGAAAAATTTATGTGAAGTGCGTGTTGTGCATAAAGCACTAGAAAGCAAGTGACTAGTGGAATAATCGTGTAGAAATTGCACGGAGACGAACAATGTTCGTAGTATCTAAGAGCAAGATCGTTGAGAGTGAGATCAGCGAGATCATTGAGATCAAGACCAGCGAGAAAGCGAGAGAGAGCGAGATTTTGAGCTAGAAAGTTGGAGAGAGCGAGAGTGGAGAGAGCGAGATTTTGAGCTAGAAAGTGGGAGAGAGCGAGAGCAGCCTGTGCGTCAGCCACAAGGTGATGCAAGTTTGCGTTGATAAGGGGAGAAATAAACATTTGGCCATGTAGCCAAGTAGCACCATGAGAGATTTGAACGTCTATAAATAGAGCTTTGGGATTTCATTTTCAATTCACAAAATTAGAAATTACGTAAAAAGAGAGAGAGAGTAGAGCGCATTGGACAAGGAGATCTCCCAATCTACTCGTGCGTTTGGAATGATTCCAAAGCCATCTAAAAACTCTGGAAGTCTAATTTTCAGAGTGGGGCTACCAAAGGAAAAAAATCAATGGAACCAAGCTGGACATTGAAAAGAAGGCAGAAGGGTTAGACTGTCGGATCAGTCTGGGCCAGTCTTTTGTTTCCCTATTTTGTAGGTATTGAGCAATCATGAGATAGAATTGGTGATTTGGAGCCGAACGAGTTATTTTAAAGAAGTTTGGAGTTTATTTAAGCAACTGGGCTTCAGAGGAGTTGAGATTGCCAAATTGCCATTGAGTATGGTCAGCCATCAAGTATCATCAAGTACCATCGAGAAAAGGCCTGTTGAGTACCATCGAGTCAAATTCTACTAAGAAAATAAGCATTGAGCACCGCAAAATGAGCAGTGAGTAGCGAGTTTCTGGCAGAACACTCAACGTCGCAACGCTCTTCATAAGCCTTAGTCCAACACTCATTCAACGCTGGAAGGTAGTAGCATCAAGTGCAGGGCAGCATTGCAATACTGGCCCAAGCGTCACGTCGCTCCTAAATTGAATCAGCGCCAGCACTGCAACGCACCTCAACACTCAAGCTTTAACACTGTAAGGCAGAACATTCAGCGTTGCAACACCCCTTCCAAGCGTTGCAATGCTGCAACGGTTGATGAAAAATTTTTGAACGCACGGCACAAGCAAATGTTGGATGCATCATTGCAATGCTTACCCAACACTCTCTAATGCGCGCCGCAGCGTTGCAATGTCATTTCCCAACATCCAATGCTGCACGTAACTTATAAATATTGCGTTGGTGTTCAACATTCGGGAAGCAAGAAATCAGCAGCCTTCTAACGCATTCCTATTGCTAAATACTTCCAAATAGAGTGAATTTTGAGAGTTTATTTCAGTTTTGGGAGCCATTAAAGCCAAATTGCTGACCGATCATCGTCATAGTCAGCCTCGACTCTCTCCTTTGATCATTGTAATTCCAATATGCCTTTTAGAGACTAGGTAATTTTCTTGGGATAGTTTGTATGTCTTAATTCTTGAAGTTTACTAGTTTAATTTATTCAATTGTTGTGAACCCTTTGGGTGGATTTGAATTATTAATAATAGAATTTCGATGATTTGTTTTGACAAATTAGTTTATTGAATTTCTTGTATGCAAAATCATTCCAGCCTGCGCATAATTGATTGATTAAGTTGCACGTATTAGGATCGCATGTTTAGGGTCTAGACTTTTTCTGGCCAAATTCATGTATGTCCTAGTATAATCCTTCCCAAATAAATCATGCTATAAGATGTGGTTTTCCGGCTTGTAGTGTGTCTCGACAATTGAAACCTTTCTTAATACTTTTCAATTTTAAATTGTATGTCGCTGAAAAGGAAAAGTTTTAAAACTGAATTAAGGCTGATTTAGATTTTTACAAAAATTGGCTAATTGGACTATTAAAATTTCTAATAGGTTGAAGGGTTCACATAATTGAAGAAATTAACTAGTATCTAATGATAGAAAATAAAAAGCATACAAACTAATCCCAAGATTTTTCATCACTTTGATTCAAACCTTTTTCTGTGCTAACTCTTATTTATTGTTCTCTGTTATTTTTTTAATTTATTTTATAAACAAAATCAAGAACCATAAAAAACCCCTTTATTTTGAATTCATAAATTGCTCTAAGTTAATTCAGCAGTCTCCCCGTGGATTCGAACTCGATCTTACCACTTTGCTACATTTGTAGTATAAGTCTTGGATCGGTGAAAATAAATTATCTTTGCTCGAGTTGGGAGCGGTTACAACATGCTAGTCCTAGAATCTGAACATAAGCCTACCATTTAGGGGACAAGACTGAGTAAGGAGTTAGGAACATAATGATACAAGATAAAATCCATTCATTCCTGACTTCAGGGTAAGTAGATGAATGTTCCCTTAAGTGGTGTCTCCGGGACTTGAACAAAGGGCCCTACCCTCTAAATAGCCCGAGAAGGGTTTCTGTTTATTGGTTGGACTATAAATATGTTGTTCATTAGAGGAACACTGTAACTTAAGGAGTTAGAGGTAACCCAAGGGTAAAATGGTAATTTGACCCAGTTGGCATTACGAACACTCGTGAAGAACTAGTTGTTATTGTTTTATATCTGTGGATATAAAAATATATCTGCAATGAGAAGTGTGCAGCTGTTGATGGGAGTTCATCTAGTAGGTCAGTTCCCTCAGGTCGGTTCCACCTCAAGAGTTGAAGGAACCTCGACGTAGTAGGAGGATTGCGAACCCACCCGTTCGCTATATCGGTTTCACGAAAATCCTTGGTATGGTAGCAAATGGCGATGTTGAGGATCCTTTGTCTTATCAGAAGGCAATGGAGGAAGTTGACCAGGATGAATGGGTCAAGGCCATGGATCTTGAGATGGAGTTGATGTACTTCATGAGTATGGGATTTTGTAGATCAGCTTGATGGGGTGAGACTTATAGGTTATAAATGGATCTACAAGCGCAAACGGGGTGTTGATGGGAAGGTACAAACCTTCAAGGCTCGACTTATGGCAAAAGGTTATACCAAGGTAGAGGGAGTCGTCTATGAGGAGACTTTCTCGCCTGTTGCCATGTAAAAGTCGATTCGCGTCCTCCTGTCCATTGCAGCTTATTATAATTATGAGATATGGCAAATGGATGTCAAGATAGTCTTTCTGAATGGCAATCTTGAGGAGACCATTTGCATGGTGCAACCCGAGGGATTCATAGCCCAAGGTCAAGAGCAAAAAGTTTGCAAACTGAATCGGTCCATTTATGGGCTGAAACAGGCGTCTCGATCTTGGAACATACGGTTTGATACTACGATCAAGTCGTATGCCTTTGACCAAAACATTGATGAACCTTGTATATACAAGAAGATCATCAACATTTCAGTAGTCTTCTTAGTGTTGTACGTAGACGATATACTACTCATTGGGAATGATGTAGGTCTACTGACTACAGTTAAGAACTGGCTAGGGACCCAATTCCAAAGATTTGGGAGAGACTCAGTTTGTTCTAGGTATACAGATCTTTCGGGATCGTAAGAACAAAGTGCTAGTACTGTCTTAGACATCGTACATTGACAAGATGTTGCTCAAGTACTCGATGCAGGACCCTAAGAGGGGCCTACTACGATTTAGGCTTGAAGTCACTTTGTTTAAGGACATGTGTCCTAAGATGCCTCAAGAGGTTGAGGATATGAGACGAGTCCCATATACATCTACCGTTGGCAATTTGATGTACGAGATACTCTATACTTGTCCAGACATCTGCTACGTTGTAGGCATAGTCAGTAGGTATCAGTCTAACCCAGGCCAGGGTCACTGAACCGCAGTGAAGAACATCCTCAAGTATCTTTGGAGAACAAGAGGCTACATGCTCGTGTATGTTTCTAGGGATCTAATCCTTACTGGATACACGGATTCTGACTTTCAGACTGATAAGGACTCTTGTAAGTCCACATCAAGGCCAGTCTTTACTCTTAATGGAGGAGCTGTAATGTGGCGAAGCACTGAGTAGGGGTGCATCGTTGACTCCATTATGGAGGCGGAATACATAGCGGCTTGCAAAGTTGCTAAGAAGGCCGTCTGGCTCAGGAAGTTCTTCACAGAACTGAAAGTTCCAGATATGTCTAGGCCCATTACCCTATATTGTGATAATAATGGGCAGTGGCGAACTCCAAGGAGCCGAGGAGCCATAGGCGCTGCAAACACATAGAGCAGAAGTATCAACTGATCCGTGAGATAGTGCATCGAGGGGACGTGATCGTAACGAAGATTGCTTCAGAGCACAATGTTGCTGACTCGTTTATGAAGGCTCTCACAACTATAGTGTTTGAGGGTCACCTACGGAATATGGGTCTACAAGATCGCCCACGGCTGGACTAGGGCAAGTGGGAGATTTTCTTGTACTAGGCTTTTATGCCCTAGTTTATTGTTTTATACTAGTTTGATGTACACTCCACTTCGCTTTAGGACAAGTGGAAGATTGTTGGGGTTGATGCCCTAAAGTCTCATGTCCTATAATTTGTAAATAGTTTGTACGAACGCTTGTGTTGTATAATATATGATATTTACTTCACATCTTGTATTTTGCTCAGTTGCATATTTTATTTGCTTTACACAAAACCATATAAACATAAAATTCCCTGGATTATCTGAATGTAACTCAATTGTACTGTAGGTGGTGATACAAGTGGATCATGTTCCTTCTAGTGATAACCAAAATTGTCCGTAGTTATATGATAAAAAAGGAAACTTATCCTGGTAACGCTACGGTGCGGGGGGCCCGTTGGAATATGGATTCACAGAGTGTCTCTGACTTGTCATCTAGACAGTTGATCTTGTCATTCATTGGGACATGCGAGTAGGGAGCGTCTTATTACCAAGAATTTTTATAAGAACTGATCCGAAGTGTTAAGATCTCAGTTATATAACACCGTTCATGATAGAGAACTTCATTTACTTAGGATTGACCATAGGAACCATTGACTCTCAATCCTGTGAGTTGTAGGAACTTTCCATGCTTTAGGTCCGGTCTCTTTGATTTGTATGAGGTGTGAGTGGCAGAGATTTCCAAAACCTACACCATTTGAGGATTTCTTTATTTGGGAGCTGGGAAAACTCAGCTACATTAAGATGCAATTCACTCCTTTCCCGAGCAGGGGTAGTAGAATAGGATAGCTCCCTTAAGGGTTGATTCCAGGGCTTGAACGATGTGGTGCTACACACCTTCTCTTGGCCCGAGAGGTGCTCACACATAATTGGACTATATTGTATTGTTCATTGGAGAAATTAGTGGTACTTGAGGAGTCAGATGTAACTACAGGGGAAAAACGGTAATTTGGCCCAGCTGTACTTATGAGCATCTGTGAAGGGTCATCGTACTTATGATTGGTTATATCAGATGGTAAGAAGAGTTCAGTTGTTGGTCTTTAGTGGAATGTCTAACAGTTAACGGATGGTTCATCTTGTGGCTAAAGAGTTTAGTTAGTTATTCACGTACTGTTGGAGCTTCGAGCCACAGGTTCATTAGGTCCCCTATATAGCTTGGATATAGTCGAGAATTAGTATTTAGGTTAATTTGAAATGTTCAAATTGACAAGAGGAAGTTCAATTATATATGATATAATTGAACTTGTTGATTATATATGATATAATTGACTAAATGTATGAGATACATTATTTTTGGAGAAATTGTGGATATAAATATGATTTATATCATATGAAGGAGAAAGTATTATAGCAGATATATGATATCAAACTATAGGATAAGAATATAATATGATTATATTTATTAATTATTAAATTGGTTAATTATATGATAATTGACCTAAAATTTCTCCCGGACATGCGTTAGTGGAAGCAGCCACTTCGGTTATGGTAACCAAAGAATAAAAAGAAAACTAGTTTCATTTTACAAAGGTTCAAAAAATTTGGCATCGGTATGGAAACGTAAACGATCGCATAGTCGAGAGCCTATACGATAGTCGCTCAGCACCTAAAAGATCACACACCTCGCGCCTAAACGATCACACACTAGTTTCTAAACAATCGCTTTCCTAAACCATCGAATAGTGTGCCATGTTTTCTAAACGATCCTCTACCTTTTTCTAAACGATCGCTTAGTAAAACCTACACGATTGTGTAGCTTCTTCTAAACGATAAACACTTAGCTATACGATAGCTTCCTTTTCTCTCCAGTTGCTTATTGTCTACACGATTTGTTCTTCCTCCTACTTCTACCAAACTCACCAAAGACCACATTTTGGATTCTCACTCCGAGAATACCAAGGGTCCATTTTGGTGGTGTCACCTCCACTGCGTTCATTTGTTCGTGATTGATCGTGCTGCTGCAGACGACTTGTTTGTTGGGCGATGGAGATTGCGTAGAGTTCTTCCGCTGCATCAGAGTTCATCACTTGAAGAGGGTCTTCAATTGGTATGAGAACTCTTTCCTTTATATTTTAGTGTTCAAAGCATGCCGTTAATTACTGTTTACTTGCATAATTGTATGTCAGAATGTATGTATTGTATTTCGATCACGATGAAATCGGAAAGATCTGAATGTGTTCATGGACACTCTTTGTTAAAAGATCCTTAAATTGGTATCAGAGCCAGGTTCTGATATTCCAATTTTATTGTCGCAGCGAATAACATAAACATTCTTGGTGGGTGCATTTCTACTCCGTTTCATCGTTAAATTGTTATGGATGTGCAGATTAATGGATGTTTTTGTGGATGTTTGCCTCGGTTTGATTTAATTCTTTTACATTT
>NC_052352.1:290494-322435 GCF_009727055.1 Benincasa hispida | reverse complement strand
TTTCTAGGTAGATGCTGAGAATCTGGTTGATTTGATGAGAGTTGTTTTAGTTTTATGATTGCCCTGAGGACGAAGGTCCGAGTTGTGCTTCTTGCTTGTAAAAAAAGGGCGAGAAATGTGGAAAGTGATAAGGCTAGAAGGGGTAGTTTCAGAAAACTATGACTTGGTTTGAGTTCAGGACAAGTATCGAATAAAATTTACGTACCCTTTCTTTTAAGAAAAAAAAAAAACAAAGAGGGAGTTAATTCCTTAGGCTAACTTTAGGGAGTAGTGAATGGTTGCTGAGTATGAATAAAGATTTACTGAAGTTATCTCAGTATGCCCTTTTCGATTCATTCACAGAAAAAAAAAGAGAGGTGTTAGAATATTTGGAGGAATGGCTAAGGAAGAAAAATACGTACCACCCGTTACCTCACATCCAATCTTGGTGAATTTTCCATCAGGTTAGTTGAGGACACCGCTATTCCGAGTAGAGCAGAGTGTGAGCGAGGAAGATGTTACTCCATCAGGTGGAAGGAAGTTTAGAATGCCTGAGAAACAGAGAAGTTAAGAGATTTAGACGGCCCGTTCTCTAGACAGTCGGGTCATAAGAAGCTTTTGGAGGCATGATCCAAACAAAGTTTCAAAGTCATAAGGAGGTCAAGGACCTGTAGCTGGCCGAGTGGTAGATCGTAATCTAGGTCGGCTGTGGAAGGTCACTAGCTAGATACGGCGAAAAACCACTTTGTGGTACTATGGTAGGCCTATACAGAAGTTATTGTTATGTAATAGGGAATGTGTGTTTCCAGTGCTGGCAAGCTGGGGATTACAAGAGAGATTGTCCTCAACCCAGTCATGGGAGATAAGAAGGAGCAAAAAACAGTTACCCTGACTGTAAAACCACCATTAGAACGACGGAACTAAAGGTGAGGGAATCCGTCGTAGCTAAGGCAGAAATGGGTAGCGGACGACCTCAACAAGCAACCCGCAGCTAGCAGCAGGGGTAGCACGGTATATGCATATGGGACACATCAGGAAAGCGGAAAGGCTCAGATTTGTCGTACACTGGGTACGATACTTTATGTTAATCAATTCGCTTATTGATTATTTGATACTGGTGCTACGCCTCATTCATAAATCTAGCATGTGTTGCATTAATATAGATAGAAGTGTTTAAATGAGCTGATACACATGCCATTAATGAGGATTTGTGCATTTTTTTATGCCATATAAGATGGGTAACTCTTAGTTTGTACTAGTGGGTATTTATCGAGGGTGTTTAATTAGCAACTCATTAAGGATATCAGTAAAGTGCTATTTAAAGGCGCTGACGATTCATTAATTTACTAGAGTTTGATTGTTATCCTAGTCTATGGGATTTCCTAAGAAACACCCATTATTAAACACTATGGGATTGTTTATAACGAGAAAATACGTGTTTAGGAAACCCAACGTGAAAAAAGAATAAACCCTGTGGAGTAAAGATACTTCTAGGAAGTTAATATCAGCAGTGAAGAGTAGGAAATTTGTGAGTAAAGATTGTGAAGCCTATTTAGGCTATAGTAGCAGTTCTCACAAGATAAGAAACTGAAACCTGAGTGGATGTAACCTGTGGTACAAGAATTTTTAGGATGTGTTCCCTGAAGAGTTACCAGGGCTTTACCAACCTTTATTAGGGAAATGAGTTACCACCCATTGAATTATTTCGGGCACAAACAAACCTTATTTTCCAAGGCACATATAGGATGGCACCAACGGAACTGGAAAGGAGTTAAAAGGTTCAGTTACAGGGAACTTGGGTACATTAGACCCAGTGTATCCACCTTGGGGAGTGCCAGTCTTGTTTGTTAAGAAGGAAAGACGGTACTCTTAAGATTATGCTATAGACTACAGAAGTTGAATAATGTGGACCATAAGAATAAGTACCATGCCTCGTATAGATGATCATCTTCTAATCATGTTTAAAGGAGCAACGGTTTGTTCTCTAAATAGATTTGATTAGGCTATTCTATTGATGACATAGTTAGATTGTTCAAAGGTCTTCAGAACTACGGATATAGACATATTTAATTCCTTAAGTTAATGCACGTTTGGATGACCAAATGGCTCCTTATTTTATGGAACTTGATGATGATTATTTTATTCCCATTCTTGTCTGGATTTCAATTTTGTGAATTTTAGTGTTCATAGATGACCATGCTAGTGTATTCCCAGTTAGTATGGAGAACACAAAGAAACAAATCTAAAAGACTGGTGTTACAAATTCTAAAGGGAAAATTCAGATTATAATGCCCAAACTATAGTAAGTGTGAAATTTTTGGTTTTAACCAAGTTGTAATTCCCTTGGGGCATATAGTTTCTAGTGATGAAAATTGCATTGAATTCCCAAAAAGATAAGAAAACAATAGTTTAATTGGGAAACGGGGCCCTTGAATGTTTGAAGTACGTATTTTTGGGTTTAGCAGGTCTATTATAGAGATCGTGGGAAGGTTTTTTCTAAGATAGCTCTTCATTGATTAAAACCCTGACTAGGAAAGATTGCGAAGTTTTAGTTGGTGCCCAGACATGCGAGCATTAGTTTTAGGATATTGAAAACAGAGGTTAGTTTTCAGCATCACGTATTAAACCCTACCTACATCAAGATAAAGAGTTTGAGGTTATTGTGATGCATCTCCGAACAGGGTTTTAGGTGTGTGCTTTCAAAAGAAGGTAAAACAGTCAGTAAGTTCTATGCTTCGCGACAGTAAAGAAGCCAATGAATTAAACTACCTTTACACAGATTTGAGTAGCAGTAGTTTTCTAGCTCTAAATTCTGTGGAGACATTACATGGGTATTGTCATTATTTCGATCATAAAAGCCTAAAATCATATCTTTTGAACAGGAAGGAACTAACTGAGACGAGAAAGGATGGCTCGAGTGATCAAAGAACTATGACTGTTACAATGTCGACATCCCACCCCAGGTAAAGCAAAATTGGTTAGCTGATCTTTACAGTCGGGAAAAACTAGATCAGCTAAAAGCCTAGTGTTTAATTCAATAAAGCAGGTACATTAATCCATAAGTTGTTTAATGCTTTAAGGCAGCATTATCAGTCGGTCAAAAGAGGAGTTTACTACTTTATTTCCCAATTGCGGTCTACTTTTGTAGAAAATATTTCTACGTGCAGCAGGTTTAAAGGATTTCTATTCTTCAGAATTAGCTTGAAGAAGTTATAAGGATTTGAGGACGGCAGGGCTATCAATTAAGAGTTACCAAGTTATGTACTAAAGGAGTGTAGAATATTGCGTACTTAAAAATTCTTACCCGTAAGTAAAGGTGAATTAAGATTATTCTCCATTTAGATATTTGAGATAGAAATGTTTATGTGGTAGATAGTTTGATCACATCTACTTTAGAGATAGCTAGTGATTGAGTATCATTGGGATAACTAAGGAGATTGATTATCAGAGGTAGCACAGTGGGAAGCGTGTAATTAGACAAGGTTATGGGAGGTTACAATAAGTGGTTAGTTGTGAACCTTAAACCAGAGTTAGTTTGAGATAACAATTTCGAGGACGAAATTTTTTAAGGGGGAAGTAAATGTGAAACCCCGGATTTCTATTTTCCTTCCTTAAGGGCAAGTGATAAAGAATTAACTAAGTGAAAAGTTAATCCTAAGTTAAGAGGAAGGAAATTCTAGTGTTAAGTAGATTTTCCTTAAATATTTCAAGTTGGTTTTAAATTGGTAAAAATTGTATGAAATTTTATAATAAGTAGGTCTGATTGAGAAAGTTAATGTGGAATGGTGAAGAAGAATGAGGATTTGAAAATAGAAAATATAGAAATCTGTTTGGGAAATTGGGAAAAAATTGGATAAAGTATTGAAAATTTTATTGTAAAGTTGCGTGGTTGTTGCATAAAGCACTAGAAAGCAAGTGACTTAGTGGATATCGTAGTAAACTTGCACGAGACGAACAATGTTCGTAGTATCTTTAAGAGCAGATCGTTTGAGAGAGGATCAGCGAGATCATTGAGATCAAGGACAGCGAGGGAAAGCGAGAAGAGCGAGATTTTTGGCTAGAAAAGTTGGACGAGAGCAGGTGAGAGAGCGAGATTTTGAGTAGAAAGTTGGGGAGGTAGCGGAGCAGCCTGTGCGTCAGACCAACAGGTGATGCAAGTTTGCGTGAATTTAACGGGAGAAATAAACCATTTGGCCATGTAGCCAAGTCAGCACCTCATGAGAGATCCTTGAACGCTAAAATAGAGGCTTGGATTTCATTTTCCAATTCACCAAAATTAGAAATTACGGTAAAAGAGGAGAGACGAGTAGAGCGCATTGACAATGGAGATCTCCAATCTACTCGTGCTGTTTGGAAATTGATTCCCAAAGCCATCTAAACAACTCTGGAAGTCTAATTTTTCAGATTGGGGCTACCAAGGAAAAAAATTCAACATGGAACCAAGCTGGACATTGAAAAAAAGAGGCAGAAGGGTTAGACTGTCGCATTCCAGTCTGGGCCAGTCTATTTGTATATCCCTAATTTTTAAGGTACATGAGCAATCATGAGATGGATGTTGATTTGAGCGGGGGAACGAGTTATTTTTAAAGAAGTTCATGGAGTTGTTGATTTAAGCAAAACTGGGCTTCAGAGGAGTTTTGAGATTGCCAACACATTTTCCTTGAGTCATGTCAGCCATCAAGCTATCATCAGTTACCATCGAGAAAAAGGCCTGTTGAGTACCATCGAGTTCAATTCTCACGAAAAAATAAGGCATTGAGCACCGCAAAAATGAGCATTGAGTAGCAGAGTTTCTGGCAGAACACTTTCAACGTCGCAAGCTCTTCATAAGCCTTGTCCAACACTCATTCACGTCTGTAGGTAGTCAGCATTTCAAGTGCGGCAGCATATGCCAATACTGGCCTAAGCGTCACGCTCGCTCCCTAAATTGATATCAGCGCCAGGCACATGCAACGCACCTAAACACTCCAAGCTTTAACACTGTAAGGCAAGGACCAACCATTCAGACCGTTGCACACCCTTCAAGCGTTTGCAATTGCTGCAACGGTTTGATGGAAAAATTTTTGAAGCATCGGCACAAGGCAAATGTTGGATGGCACTCATTGCAATTGCTACCCAACACTCTTAATCGCGCGTCCCGCAGCGTGCCAATGTTTCATTTTCCAACAATCCAATGCTTTGCACGTAACTTATAAATGAATTGCGTTGGTGATTTCAAAACATTCCAGGTGAAGCAAAAAATCAGCAAGCCTTCTAACGCAATTCCTATTGCTAATATACTCCAAATCGATCGTGCATTTTGAGAGTTTATTTTCAGTTTTGGGAGCCATTAAAAGCCAAATTGCTGACCGACTCATACGTAATATCAGCCTGGACTCTCTCTGATTGATCATTGTAATTCACAATTGCCTTTTAGGAGAAGGTATTTTTCTTGGGATGTTTGTTATATCTTAATTCCTTGAGTTTACTAGTTTATTGATTCATTGTTGTAACCCTTTGGGTGGATATTTGAATTATTGAATAAAGAATTTCGAGATTTGTTTTTGACAAAATTAGTTTATTTGAATTTCTTGTATGCAAAATCATCCAAGCCTGCGATTAATTGATTGATTTAAGTGCACTAATTAGGATCGCATGTTTTAGGGTCTAGAACTTTTTCGGCCAAATTCATGTATGTCCTAGTATAATCCTTCCCAAATAAATCATGCTATTAGATTGTGGTTTTCCGCTTGTAGTGTGTTCTCAGACAATCTGAACCTTTCTTAATACTTTCAATTTGTAAATTGTATGTCGATGAAAGAAAGTTTTTAAAAACCTGAAATTAAGGCTGATTTAAGATTTTTTACAAAAATTGGCTAATTTGACTATTAAATTTCTAATAGGCTTGAAGAATGGTTACAATAATTTGAAGAAATTAACTAGTATCTAAATGATAGAAAATTAAAAAGCCATACAAAACTAAATCCAAGAATTTTTTTCATCAACTTTGATTTCAAACCTTTTTCTGTGCAATCTATTTATTGTTTCTTTTTTTTTTAATCTTATTTTATAAACAAAATCAAGGAACCATAAAAAACCCCTTTATTTTGAATTCACTAAATTGCTCTAAGTTAATTCACAGTCTCCCCGTGGATTTCGAACTCATCTTACCACTTGCTACATTTGCTAGTAATTAAGGTCGTGGATCGGTGAAAATAAAATTACTCTTGCTCGAGTTGGGAAGCAGTTACAACATGCTTAGTCCTAGGAATCTAACATAAGCCTACCATTAGGGGACAAGACTGAGTTCAAGGAATTAAACATAATGTACAAGATAAAATCCATTCATTCCTGACTTCAGGTAAGTAGATGAAGCTTCCCTATAAGTGGTGTCTCGGGACTTGAACAAAGGAGGGCCCATACCTCTAAATTATTTAGGCCCGAGAAGCGGTTTCTGTTTATTGTTGGGACTTAAATATTGTTCATTTAGAGACACTTGTAATTAAGGGTTAGAGGAACCAAGGGATAAAATGGTAATTTGACCCAGGTTGGATTACGGGAAAACCACTCGTCGGAAGAACTAGTTGTAATTTGTATATCTGTGGATATAAAATTATCTGCAATGAACGTGTGCAGCTTGTTGATGGGAGTTCAATCTAGCTAGGTCAGTTCCCCTCAGGGTCGGTCTCCACCCAAGAGTTTGAGGAACCTCGGACGTAGTAGGAGGTTGCGAACCCAACCCTGTTCGCTATATCGCGTTCACGAAAATCTTTGGATTGTAGCAATGGCGATGTTTTTGATCCTTTGTTTATCAGAAGGCAAATGGAGGAAGTTGGAACCAGGAATGAATCGGGGTCAAGGCCATGGATCCTTGAGATGAGTTGATTTGTACTTCATGAGTATGGGATCTTTGATAGATTTCAGTTGATGGGGTGGAGCTTATAGGTTATAAATGGATCTTACAAGCGGCAAACGGGGTGTTAGATGGAGAAGGTAATCGAAACCTTTCAAGCTCGGACTTATGCAAAAGTTATACCAAGGTACGAGAGTCGTCTATTTGAGAGACTTTCTTCGCCTTGCCATGTAAAAGCGATTCGCGTCCTCCTGTCCATTGCAGCTTATTATAATTATGGAGATTTGGCAAATGGATGTCAAGATAGTCTTTCTGGAATGGCAATCTTGAGGAGACCATGTTGATGGTTGCAAACCCGAGGGATCCATAGCCCAAGGTTCCAAGAGCAAAAAGTTCTGCAAACCTTGAATCGTCCACTTTATGGGCTGGAAACAGCGTCTCGAAATCTGGACACATTACGGTTGATACTACGATCAAGTCGTGTATTGCCTTGACCAAAACATTTGATGAACCTTGTATATACCAAGAAGAATCATCAAGTTATCAGTTTAGTTTTTTAAGTGTTGTTACGTAGACGATATAACTAGCATCATTGGGAATGAATGTAGGTCTCAACTGGACTACAGTTAAGGAAACTGCGCTTAGGGAGCCAATCTCTCAAGGAAATTTGTGAGAGAACTCAGGCTTTGTTCTATGTATACAGATCTTTTCGGGATCGTTTAAGAAACAAAAGTGCTAGTACTGTCTGGGTATCGTTACATTGACAAATGTTGCTCAAGTTACTCGAGTCAGGAATTCACCTAGAGAGGGGACCCTACTACTTGATAGGCTTGAAGTCATTATTGTTTAAGAGACATGTTCTAAGATGCCTCAAGAGTGTGAGGACTAGAGTAGAGGTTCCCATATGACACTTTATCCGTCTTGGATGTTTGATATACAGATAAACTTCTACTACTTGTCAATTGCTAACGCTGTGGCATAGTCAGTAGTATCAGTCTAACCTAGGCCGGGTCACTAGAACGCAGATGAAGAACATCCTCAAGTTCTTTGGAGGAACAGAGAGCTAACATGCTTATGTATGTTTTCTAGGGATTATCCTTACTAGATACTGGATTTTGACTTCTCGAGACTGATAAAGAACTCCTCTTGCAGAGTCCACAATCAAGGGTCCAGGTTTTACTCTTAATAGAGAAGCTGTTAATGTGCGTAACGCCTAGCAGTGAGATTGCATCGATGAATCCATTTATGGAGGGGAGTACTTAGGGTTATTAGAGAGACGTATGGCTAACAGAAGAGCTTGACTACAGAGAAGGTCTTACAGATGACGTTCCAAGATCACTGTTTAGGCTCATATTACCCTACTATTTGATAATATTGGGGCAGTGGCGTAACTCCAAGGACCGAAGGAGCCATAGGGCGCTGCAAAACAAATAGAGCATAAGTATCAACTGATCCGTGAAGATACGTGACATCGAGGGACCTGATCGTAACGAAGAATTGCTCAGAGCAACAATGTGTGACTGTTATTGAAAGGCTCTCACATAAGTGGTTTGAGGGTCACCTACGGAATATGGGTCTTACAACGATCGCCCACGGCTGGACTAGCGGCAAGCCGGGAGATTTTTTTCTGTACTAGGTTATGCCCCTAGTTATTTAGTTTCTTATACAGTTTATAGTTACACTCCACTTCGCTTTTAGGACAAGTGGAAATTGTCTGGGGTTGACTGCCCTAAAAGTCTTCAATTTCTATTAATCTTGAAAAAGTTTTGTACGAAACGCTTTGTGTATGTATAATATTGCATATTTTACTTCAACATCTTGCTATCTTTGCTCAGTTGCATATTTTATTTGCTTTACACAAAACCATATAAACATAAAATTCCCTGTTATCTGAATGTAAACTCAAGTTTTGTACTGATAGGGGTGATACAAAGTTGGATCCACTGTTCTTCTAGTGATAACCAAAATTGTCCGTAGTTATATGATAAAAAAGGAAACTTATCCTGGTAACGCTACGGTGCGGGGGGCCCGTTGGAATATGGATTCACAGAGTGTCTCTGACTTGTCATCTAGACA
Organism: Benincasa hispida; assembly: GCF_009727055.1. Lineage (NCBI taxonomy): Eukaryota > Viridiplantae > Streptophyta > Magnoliopsida > Cucurbitales > Cucurbitaceae > Benincasa > Benincasa hispida. The sequence continues at coordinate 313,548 of NC_052352.1, read as the reverse complement.
GTTGATCTTGTCATTCATTGGGACATGCGAGTAGGGAGCGTCTTATTACCAAGAATTTTTATAAGAACTGATCCGAAGTGTTAAACATCTCATATTAATATAACACCGTTTCATGGTAGAGAACTTCACTTTTATTAGGATTGGACCATAGGAACCATTGTCTCATCCTGAGTTAGTTAGGAACTCCTGCTATTGAGTGCCGGTCCTTTGATTTGTATAGGTCGCGAGTGGCAATTTTCCAAAACCTAACCATTTTAGGATTTCTTTAATTTGGAGGGCTGGGAAAACTCAGCTACATTAAGATGCAATTCACTCCTTTCCCGAGCAGGGGTCAAGTAGTATAAGATAGCTCCATTAAGGGCGGTTGATAATACCAGGGCTTGAACATTGTGGATGCTACACCCACCATTTCTTTGGCCGAGAGGGTGCTCACACATAATTGTGGACACTATATTGTATTGTTCATTGTGAGAAATTATCGTACTTGAGGAGTTCAGATGTAACTACAAGGGGAAAAACGGTAATTTTGGCCCAGCTGTTACTTATGAGGCAATCTGTGACAGGGTCATGCGTACTTATTGATTGGTTTTATATCAGATGGTAAAGTTACAGAAAGTTCAGTTGTTGGTCCTTTAGTGTGGATATTGTAACTTAACAGTTAACGGATGGTTTTCACATCTTGTGGCTTATAAGGAGTTTAGTTATTATCACGTTAACTGTTGGAATTGCTGTCGAAGACCACAGGTTCATTCTTAGGGGTGTCCCCTATAATACGGGCTTGGATAGTAGTCGAGAATTTAGTATTTAGGTTAATTTGAAATGTTCTCACATTGACAAGAGGAAGTCTCAATTAATATAATGATATACATGAACTTTGTTATTATATATGAATATAATTGTGACTAAATTGTATGACGATACATTATATTTTTGGAGAATATTGTGGATATAAGAATATGATTTAATATTCTATGAAGAGAAAAGTATTTGCGCTATATGATTATCAAACTAATAGGATAAGAATACATAAATGATCTATAGTTTTTAATGATTTAAATTGTGTCTTAATTTATATGATAATTGACCTAAATTTATTCCCGGACACTGCAGTCTAGTGGAACAAGCACACTCGTATAGGTAACCAAAGAAAAAAAGAAAAACTAGTTTTCATTCTTTCACAAACAGAGTTCAAAAAATTGGAGTTGCGAATTGAATCATGTGAAACGTAAAACGATTCGCATAGTCGACAGCAGTCACTATACATTACGGCTTACTAGCACCGCTAACAGATCCAAACGTACAACACTCTGCGCGGCCTCAATACGATCACATCACTTACGCTTTCTAAACAATTACAGCCGTATTCCTAACGCATCCGAATGAGTTGCTGCCATGTTTTTCTAAAGCGATCCTCTATCCTTTGTTCTAAACGATCGCTTAAACGACTACGTCAAAACCTATGCACGATTGTGTAGCTTATCTTTCTAAATCGATAAAAACCACTTAGCTATACGATATACGCTTCCTTTTCTTCATCCACAGTTGCTTTATGGTCGGTACACGATTGTGTTCTTCCTCGATACACTTCTACCAAACCTCACCAAAGACCACTATTGGATTCCTCACTCTGAGAAATACCAAGGTTTGACCATAATTTGGTGGTGTCACCTACCAACTGCGCTTCATATTTGTAATTCGTGACTTTATCGTAGCTGCATGCAACGAAACTTGTCTTGTTGGGTCATGGAGAGATTGTAGACGTTACTTCACGCTGCCATCTCATGAGTTCAATACACTTGAAGAGGGCTATTTCAAATTGGTTGCAGACTCTTATTTCCTTTAATATCTCTATAAAGTTTCACAAGAGACCATGCACGTTTAATTACTACGTTACTTGCCAGTAACTTGCTAATGTCCAGAATGTATGTAATTGTATTTTCTCGATCAGCGGATGAAATCCGGTACAAAGATACTGAAATGTTGTTCATAGGACACTCTTTGTTAAAAGATCCTTAAATTTTGTATCAGAAAGCAGGTTTCTGATTATTTCCAAAATTATAATGTCGCAGCGAATAACATTAAACATTCTTGGTGGGTGCTTTCTACTCCGTTTCAATCGTTAAATTGTTATGGATGGCAATTTACATGGATGTTTTTGTGGATGTTTGGCCTCGGTTTTTATTTATTCTTTTATTCTCGGTTATTTTAAAGGCTCTGCATTTTTGGACATTAATAAATCGTTATCAGATCAATCAATTTCAAGTTTGTTTTATTGTCTGAGTTATTCGGTGAGAAGATTCGGAGGCAAGCTCGCAGTTGCTTCGAGAAGGAGACGATCAAGGGTTGATTCGAATCGGTAGCCGATGGAGGTACAGCGAATTGCTGAGTATCGGGTCATGTAGACGATGGGATGCTCACGTATCATTTAACGCGCGTGCACACTAGACGATCGTTTAGCTCAGCAAGCTTCATCGCTTAGTCACTAACTAAATGATCGCTTAGTAACGCAAAGTAAATCGTTTATCTGTCGCTGCGTTAAGCGATCACATAGACGATAAGGCTTCACAACCTCATAGTCGTCTGTGCGTTCATTTAGTTTTTGCGTCTATCGTCTAGTGCGCGCTAGGCGATCGTCTACCTTCGGCATTTACTACACGATGGAGTCCTCATGGCGGTTCAAGACCCGGTTCGCTCGATGAAAAATGTTAGGTTTATTTCATTCCGATTTTTTGTAAAGGCTCATCCCGGTCCATTAATCCTTTATTTATTACATGCGATGTATGGTTTTTATATGTCATATGGTATGCACATATAGTAAATCCCACATTAGATTATGCATTAGTCATGCATCATCTCTTTATTGTAATTGTTATAATTTAGAGAAACATGATTTAATTATGTAAGTGCATGCTCATGCATCATATGATATAAGAGTTATATTTATGTATGCATAAAAAGCATTGACATGCATCATCTTTATATTATGATTGTTATAGTATAAGGGTGAATGATAGCCTGTTTGCTTTATTATTACGCGTTATATAAAAGTTAGGTATAGTAATAACCAGGCATTGCATGAAGCATGACACATAGGTTACTTTATAAGCGTTATAAATACCTTTGTTGTGCGCAATGGTTTTTTTTAGTTGTTTCTTTTTAAAAATTAAAGAGAAATTAGAACTAAAAGAGATAAGAAATACATGTATGCTCACTTAGGTTTAATTCATGATTTTAAAGTGTTTAAAACTTGGATCACATAGACCTAAGATCACAGTTCTAATATGATTAGCAACCCTAAAGCTTTAATCTTTTAATCAGTTTAATTGGATTAAATTGGCTAATAAAAAGTTAAAGTGTAGTAAATCTATCTATAAGGGACCTTTTGTCTAAGGCGGGTTCTGTCTAGGTTGGGATATTTAAGTTGACGAAAATGTAACACCCCTACCTGGGAACTTACCTGAAAAGGTGAATTAGATAGATCGGATGCATGCATGCAAGTTAAGGACGATCCATTAAAGTGTTTAAATGTAACTACTTGAACTTGTTCATATTTCATTGACAAATGTTGTTTATGAGCAGAGTTTAAACAGACGACTTAGACTAAAATCAGTAGCCAGATTGTCTTGGTTAATGAACCCTATGTAGAACATTCAGTAGGAGGTATTTGGGGCAAAAGATGCTTCATTTAAACCTTTCAAGTTTTCTCCTAAATGGATGGTGTTTGGGTAGGTCAATATCAAGGTGGATGGAGAGAGTGTTCATAGTAAGTGGGATCAGGAATTGCGACAACATATCCCTCAGTCTCCCCCATTGGGTTGAATAAAGTTACTGCGCATCGCCTCACGGCACCCTGGGAGTGTCCCCCTAAAGGATGACAGTTTTGCGGATTTCTTTATTTGATCTCCTGTAAGAGGATAAGGTAACTTATCTCTTATCCTAATATGCTTCTTCCCTATGGTGAGCTCATTAGGGTGGGACTCTAGCACCGAAAGCTTGGGGTCACACTTACGCGAAATTGTTAAAGGTTAACAGTTCTGGACCAAAAAATGGTGGCTGTTAGGTTCAGTTCCAAGAGTTGGTTCTGCCTAATGGTTGAGAATGTCTCATCCCAGCGAAGGGGCAACTGATCCCCCCACCGTTGACATTTGTCCTGCCTCACTAGGGCATCATGGCAAAATAGAAGTCTATAACTTAGGGTACTTGAAACTGTTTTGCAAAACTGATTGGTTTAAAAGTGGTTTAGCAAAATCTAATAGAGTCTGTTCATATTTTCAGCAACAACTGTTTTTCAAAATGGCAACAGCCACGTTGGCTTTGTTAAGCGTCGGAAAATTGATTGGTAATAATTTCGCAACATAGAAACACATGATCACGACGATCCTAATCATCAAGGATCTCATGTTTGCTCTCACGGAGGCTTGTCCTCCTATTCCAGCTTCTAATGCCGCTCGAAATGTTCGAGAGGCATACGAATGATGGACAAGGGAGAATAAGAAAGCCCGAGCCTACATCTTGGCAAGTCTTTCTGAAGTCTTGGACAAGAAACATGAGCGCTGAGATCATGGAGTCCCTACGGGGATGTTTGGACAACCATCTGAACAGCTTATGCATGAACAACTTATATATGGTCTCAGCACGTGAGATCATGAAGTCCCTGCAGGGGATGTTTGGACAACCGTTTAAACAGCTTATGCATGAGGCTTTTAAATATATATTCAACTCTAAAATGGAAGAAGGCACCTCTGTTCGTGAACATGTGCTTAACATGATGGTCCACTTTAATGTGGTGGAGTTGAATGGGTCTACCATCAATGAAGCCAGCCAGGTTAGCATAACCCTGCATTCATTGACGGAGAGCTTCTTCCACTTTGTTAGCAATGTGATTCTTAACAAAGTGAAATATAGCCTTACAACTCTCCTCAACGAGTTATAGACCTACCAATCTTTACTGAAAAGTAAGGAGAGGAAGAAGGGTGAGGCAAATGTTACTTCATCCTCCAGAATGTTCCATAGAGGTTCGACCTCAGGAACGAAGTTTGCACCTTCTACTTCTAACTCTGCAAAGGGGAAGAAGAAGAAGGGTGGTAAGGGAAAAGGGAAGGCACCTGCTAACCCACCGCCTGTCGCCTCAAGGAGGCATCCACCGGTTGAAAAGGGCAAGTGCTTCCACTACAATCAGGATGGACACTAGAAGAGGAACTGTGCTCACTATCTGAAAGAGAAAAAAGCAGCCAAGGCCGATAAAGGTAAATATAATTTACTAGTTCTTGAAACTTGTTTAGTGGAGAATGATGATTCAGCCTGGATAATTGATTTGGACGCCACCAACCACATTTGTTCTTTTTTTTCAGGGGATTAGATCTTGACGACAACTGGAGGCTGGTGAGATGACTATGCAAGTAGGCACCGAACACATCGTCTCAGTTGTGGTAATGAGGGGGCTTCAGTTAGCTTTACAAAATAGGTTTCTTATTTTGAATGATGTATATATTGTTCCCGAACTAAAGAGGAATCTCATTTCTGTAAAATGTTTATTGCAATGTAAATATAGTATCTTCTTTAATGTGGATAAAGCCTTTATTCATAAAAATTGTGTTTTTATTTGTACTACAAATCTAGAATCGAATTTATATGTGCTAAGGCCATTAGCCATTAATTCCCTCCATAATACTGAATTGTTTAGAACTTCCGAAACTCAATCAAAACGTCAACGTACTTCCCTAAAAGAAAATGCCCATCTTTGGCATCTTCGTTTAGGGCACATCAATCTCAATAGGAGTGAGAGATTGGTGAAGAATAGACTTCTAAGTGAGTTAGAAGAAAATTCTTTACCAATGCGCGAGTCTTGCCTTGAGGGTAAGATGACTAAATGACCTTTTACTGGAAAAGGTTATAGAGGCAAGGAGCCTCTTGAGTTAGTAGATTCTGACCTTTTTGGTCCTATGCATGTGCGAGCCCGAGGTGGCTATGAGTATTTTACCAGTTTTACTGATGATTACTCCAGGTACGGGTATGTTTATCTTATGCAACGGAAGTCTGAATCCTTTGAAAAGTTTAAAGAGTTCAAAGGTTTGAAGTTGAAAACACATTGGATAGACGGATTAAACACTTCAATCAGATCGAGGTGGAGAGTTTTTGGACTCGGTATTCCAAAACTATTTTGATAGAACATGGAATCGTTTTCCAACTCCCAACGTCGGGTAACACCTCAGCAAAATGGTGTAGCGGGGAAGAGAAATAGGACCTTGTTGGACATGGTTCACTCGATAATGACTTACGCTTTCTTACCGGACTCGTTTTGGGGTTTTGTAGTGGAGACTGCGATATAACATACTCAACTGTGTTCTTTTCAAGAGTGTTGCAAGAAACACCTCTAGAGTTGTGGAACGGGCATAAGCTAGTTTACGTCACTTCCCATTTAGGCGTTGCCCTGCACATGTGCTTGAGTGCTAATCCCAATAAACTGGAACCTAACGGTCGAGGTTATGCCTCTTTGTAGGCTATCCCAAAGGTATATTAAGAAGATCATCAATGTTTAGTAGTTTTTCTAGTGTTGTACGTAGACGATATACTACTCATTAGGAATGATGTAAGTCTACTGACTACAGTTAAGAACTGGCAGCGACCCAATTCCAAGTGAAAGATTTGGGAGAGGCTCAGCTTGTTCTAGGTATACAGATCTTTTAGGATCTTAAGAACAAAGTGCTAGCACTGTCTCGGGTATCGTAAATTGACAAGATGTGCTCAAGTACTCGATGTAGGAATTCAAGAGGGGTCTACTACTGTGTAGGCATGGAGTCATTTTGTCTAAGAACATGTGTCTAGAATGCTCAAGAGGTTGAGGAGACTAGATGCGTCCCATATGCATTTATCGTTTGGTAGTTGATGTACACGATACTTCTATACTTCATCCAGATCTGCTACGCTGTGGGCATAGTCAGTAGTATCAGTCTAACCTAGGCCAGGGCACTAGACCGCAGTGAAGAACATCCTCAAGTATCTTTGGAGAACGAGGGCTACATGCTTCATGTATGGTTCTAGGGATTTTGATCCTTACTAGATACTTGGATTTTGACTTTCAGACTGATAAGAACTCTCGCAAGTCCACATCAGGGTCAGTTTTTACTTTAAATAGAGAAGCTGTAGTGTGGCGAAGCACTAAGCAAGGGTGCATCGTCGACTTCATTATGGAGGTGGAGTACTTCATTAAGAAGGCCGTCTGGTCAGAAAGTTCTTGACAGAAATGGAAGTTGTTCCAGATATGTCTAGCTCATTACCCTATATTTATAGATTAGTGGGGCGTGGCGAACTCCAAGAAGTCGAGAAGTCACAGGCGCGACAAAACTTAAAGCAGAAAGTATTCATCTGATTCGCGAGACAGTGCATCGAGGGATGATCACTTTGGAGCACAATGTTGCTGACCTGTTTACGAAGGGCTCTCATGGCTATAGTGTTGAGGGTCACCTATGGAGGCATGGGTCATAGGATCATTCACGGCTGAACTAGGGCAAGTGGGAGATTTTTTGTACTGGGCTTTTTATGCCCTACTTTATTATTTTGTATTAGTTTGATGTACATCCCACTTCGCTTTAGGACAAGTAGGAGATTGTTGGGGTTGATACCCTTAAAGTCTCGTGTCCTATAGCTTGTTAAACATTGTTTGTATGAACGCTTGTGTTGTATAATATATGATATTTACTTCACATCTTTTATTTTTCTCAGTTGCATTGTTTTATTTGCTTTACTATAAAACCTGACCATGAAGTGTTAACGTCTCGTTATATAACACGTTCATGATAGGACTTCACTTCACTAGGATGACCATAGGTAACATGACCTCAATCCTTAGTGAGTTGGGAACTACTTGCCATTGAGGGTGGTCTTTTGATTTGTATGGGTGTGAAATGGCCAGGTCACCGATTCAAACCTACCAATTTGAGGATTCGTCTGATTTGGGAGCTGGGAACTCAGCTACACAAAATGGAATTCACGCCTTCCCCGAGGCAGGGTAGAGTAGACAGATAATCCTTAAGGGCTGAATTCAGGTTTCCAGGGTTTTGAATGAGTGGCGCCTACACCTTCTCTGCAGAGGGTGTTCACACATAGTTGGACTATGTTGTATTTGTTCATTAGAGGAATCGGTAGTACTTAAGAGTAAAGATGTAACTACAGGCAAAAATAGTAATTTGGCTCACACTGTACTTATGAGCATCTGTGAAGGGTCATCGTACTCATGATTGGTTATATCCGATGGACACAGAAATATATCTGTGGTAAGAAGAGTTCAACTGCTGGTCTTTAGTGGAATGTCTGACAGTTAACGGATGGTGCATCTCGTGGCTGAAGAGTTTAGTCAGATATTCACATACCATTGGAGCTTCAAGCCACAAGTCCATTAGGTCCCCTAGATAGCTTGAATAAAGTCGAGAATCAATATTTGGGTTAATTTGAAATGTTTAAATTGACAAGAGGAAGTTCGATTTTGATATAATTGAATTGGTTGATTATATATGATATAATTGAACTGGTTGATTATATATGATATAATGACTAAATGTATGAGATACATTATTTTTGGAGAAAATTTGGATATAAATATGATTTATATCATGTGGAGGAGAAATTACTATAATAGATATGTGATATCAAACTATAGGATAAGAATATAATATGATTATATTTATTAATTATTAAATTGGTTAATTATATGATAATTGACCTAAAATTTCTCTCGGACATGCGTTAGTGGTAGCAGCCACTTCGGTTATGGTAACTGAAGAATAAAATGAAAACTAGTTTCATTTTACAAAGGTTCGAAAAATTTGGCATCGGTGTGGAAACGTAAACGATCGCATAGTCAAGAGCCTATACGATAGTCGATCAGCGCCTAAACGATCGCACACCTCGCGCCTAAACAATCACACGCTAGTTTCTAAACGATCACTTAGCTTTCCTAAAATATCGTATAGTGTGCCATGTTTTCTAAATGATCCTCTACCTTTTTCTAAACAACCGCTTAGTAAAACCTACACGATCATGTAGCTTCTTCTAAACGATAAACACTTAGCTATACGATAGCTTCCTTTTCTCTCCCAGTTGCTTATTGTCAACACGATTTATTCTTCCTCTTACCTCTACCAAACTCACCAAAGACCATACTTTGGATTCTCACTCCGAGAATACCAAGGGATCCATTTTGGTGGTGTCGCCTTCGCTGCGTTCACTTGTTCGTGATTGATCATGTTGCTGCAGACGACTTGTTTACTGAGCGATAGAGATCGCGTAGAGGACTTTTGTTGCATCAGAGTTCATCACTTAAAGATGGTCTTCAACTGGTATGAAAACTCTTTCCCTTATATTTTAGTGTTCAAAGCATGTCGTTAATTATGTTTACTTGCATAACTATATGTTAGAATATATGTGTTGTACTTCAGTCACGATGAAACTGGAAAGATCTAAATGCGCTCATGGACACTCTCTGTTAAGAGATCCTTCAACCTGAGCCCTAATTTCTCTACTTGTGTATGTTTCCTATTGAGACCAGAATGGTGAGTAGGTTAATGTGAGAATGAATGTTTAATAATAGAGAAAAGGGTAAAAAGTTAGAAGAAAAGTTGAGTTTGAAAGCTTGACTCTTGGGTGAAGCTAGAAAAATTGGCTAAGTGTAACCCATGCGTTGGAGGCTAGAAAAAAATTGGCCTTATGCTAAGCGTTGGAGTTGAGCCAAGGGCATTGGCCTTGCTCATTTGAGAGGTTAATTAGGCATTTAAGGGAGCCAAAGTGTAGCCGAGAGGAAAATCTATGCGTGGAAAATGCATGCGGTAGCCAAGTCTTGAGGGGTTAGCGTGCATGCGGTAGCTTCAGGTGGGCTCGAGCGTGGGCATTGGGCGTTGGAGTTGCGTGTTGATAACTTGTAAAAAATACAAGTTATCTTTGCTCTTAAGTTGGAATAATTAGGATTTTTAATAATAAATTGTCCTCATTTTTAATGGAAACGCATGGATTTACTTGAAAAATAGCAAATTCATGTAAAAGAAGTTTTATCACTGATTATCACGGCGCTAACGCACTACTTTGCAAGATTTCAACCCAAAAACTGACAACAACGCATTAGATAAGTGCCGATGCTTGAACCATGCATCGGAGAAAATTCAACGCATAGAAGATTCATTACTCTGGGCTAATTGTGTCACATCACCACTTGCAAGCATGAGAGCTGTCTCTTATACACATCTAGATGTGTATAAGAGACAGGTACAAGCTGTGCCGAGGTGTAAGACGATCGAAGGAACTGAGAACCATCACCACCGCCAGCCAGGGAGTGGAGAAAGTTATTCTTGAGAAAGAACTCTGTCCTCGGCTCTTTAAAGTGATTGTACACAACAAGATTGAGCCAAAAACCTATAAGAGATTGTATTCTTTGGCTTGACTCATTCTCTCTCTTAATATCATTTTCATATCATTTTGATTGAATATAGTTCTTTGTAAAGACTCATTGACCCTTTGTTAAGTTCATATAGTTGATAATCACTTTTGCTACTGTTTGTCTTCTATTTATGTTGAAAGCATTAGTACTTCATGCATAATTCTGTTTCAATGCCTAATCCAACTTGACAACTTGGTGAAAGCATCTTTAACTTAGTTTTTTGAAAGAATAGCTAAGTCGCATGAAGCAGAACGCCTAGTACAGCTAGAGATAGACTTACTGGTGTTGCTTGCATTCTAAGTTAGATGCATATAACCTCGAGATAGACTTGTATGTCATCTGCATTGAGAAATGTTGAATGGAGTCTAACGCATGAATGGAAAGATAAGCAAACCATCACATTTCATCCACACTACATAAGTTATGTACAAGTATCTTTAACCAGCGCATCCACTTACAAAAACTCCATTCTCACATGAACCATCATTTTCCACTCAGCTCTTTTGTATCACATTGCACAGGCACAGTATGTTAGTGTAAATAACACATCTTTTGCATTTATTTAGGAAAACCCCTACTGCAAGTGCAACGTATTCTCTGTGTTTAGTGAATTGAATCCCTGTGTTCGACCTTGGACTTGCCAGGAACCTAGATTAGATTTATACTTGCGTTTAATCTAGGAAAACTTGAATGCCATTTTAAGGAGTTGTGTGCTCTCTGTGTATAACTCTAACGCCCCAACGCATTGCATATATTTGGATGCATCAAGGCACAATACAACACTCATACTTAGAATTTATTTTCCAATCTTTTTTACTCTAAGCACTCCTAACACACCACACGATAGAAAGCAGAACATGTGTGCTAGATGATCATGTAGTTTACAGCACTAAGTGATACGGTAGACGATTGTGCAGCTATGTGCGGCGCTAGACAATGCAAAGTGATACGCTAGACGATAGCGTTACACGATGGATGATAGCGTTAAACGATGAGGCCGTGACAGTATACGATCAGCATCAGCGCTAGACGATGGCGCTAAGCGATGGACGTGAGTGCTAGACGATGGGCGTGATGCATTAGACGATAGTCGACGGTGCTACACGATAAGCGTCAGCGAGAGCTACGTGATTAGTGAGAGCTGTGCGATAGGCAATGTGCTACACGATGAGCTACAGCGAGATCGTTGGATGTTAAGCTTCAGCAAGAGAATCACTGAACTATGGGGCGGTGAGCTAAATGATTGTAGCATGTATTGATCAGTATTAGCCATCGATTAAGAGCACCAGCTATCCTAAGCACCGGATTTAACTCCATGAAATCTGAAGGTGTCGTGCTAAGACTTAATAGTAAGTGGTGGAAAGCAGTATAAAAAGGGGAGGCTGAACTTCAAACGATCAGTTTGATCATTTCCTCCATGCAAATTAAGAGACCTTGGTGTCATTGGAAAGCTCTGAGAGTCTACTTTCAGAGGTGACACTGTTGGAAGAAGTTCTCATCGGAATAGGGCCAAAGAAGGGAAAATGTGACGAGAGGTTTTGTTCACGGATGAATCCGGGCTGCTGATAAAGAATTAAGTCTCCAGGACAAACCACGAGAATCTGAAGCTGAAATTTTAAGGTATGCTTCTTGAGACAATTATAAACAAGTTTATAGAAGAAAATTTCTTGAGATGAGCTCTAAAATTTGAGTTATAAATTCCGTAATTTGAATTTGGAATTTCATGAACAAGCAGGCAGTTGCTTGAGTTGAGTAAGCTGACAGCTCGAGGTGAAATGCTCGAACAGACCCAAGGCTGAGTTTTTCTATGTGTTGGACCTACTGTGTAGGCTGAGGAGAACTTGCATTGAAGTCTTGGATGTATAAGCAGTCTTATGGACGACCATGTGCAGCTGAAGGAACATTTAGAGAAAAGTGTTGGTTGCATAAGTGGTGATACGTTTGTGAAGAACGGTTGGAAGCATTCATGAGTCAAGTCTCAAAGAAATTCCTAAGTGTTAAAACCTACAGCAAGGTATGCGTTGAATGAAAGTCTTCTAGAGGAAGGCTAAACGCAAGGCTTACTTAAGGGTAGTCTCAAAAGGGTGACCAATGCTAGTAGCTAATATATGCTTTTGTGTCCACAGGATTGACACCAGTGATAGAAGCATATCGACCCTTGAGGAGTAGTCCTAAAAGTTGTGAGTGACTAAATATTTACAATGTTTTAAAGAAACCATGTTTTAAATAAAGATTAGTCTCATGCTAGCTAGTTTTACAAAGTAATTTCCAAGCAAACCATGAGTTATGTTATAAACGCATGCCACGTATGAAAGTTTATTACAAAACTATTTATGTGTGTTTAAATACACAAAGCATGCATTAGTATCTTTAAAGACATGTTTTCTATACGTAGTGCTTTACATGCTTTAAAGAGAAAGTCATAGTATGACTATTTTTACTTGAAGCTCGATATTGAGGAACATTTGAGAAGGTATCAGAGCAACTCGATACTGAGGGACATTTGAGAAGGTACCTGAGCAAGAGTACCCTAGGTATGCCGGTACTTTGTTATAACCACGTACACAAAGATAGTGAAAGTCAAAGATTGATTAAAAGGGTTCTCTCTTGACTAAGTCAGAGATCGAGCAAAAAGGTTCTCTATTGACTAAGCAGTTGACGTTGGAATTTAACCACATCAGGTTTTTTTTCTCAATCAAGTAACAGTTTAATGTTTTATGATGAAAACAACATTATATGCTTTATGCTTGGAAAATGTTTATATCTCAGTATAAGGTTACTGTAGAGATTTATCTTTCAGTTTGATCTCTTTATTGAGACTTATGCATGAGAATCAGTTTTCTTTCTTAAGTCACTCACTGGGCTAGCAAGCTCACCCTGTTTTCAAATGTTTTCTTTCCCCTAGGTAGTGGTCAAATCCTCAGAAGGTAGCTCTACAACTGTTCTGCCACTCAAGAGTTATTCTAACTAGTCAGCTAGGTGGTTACTGTAAATATTGTACACATGTTGTAGTTGTTCATATATGGATTAAGTTTTGGGTATCAAGACTTATAAAACTTGCAATGTAATCTTTGTAAATGTTATGTGTTTAATACCTAATGTTGTTTTTAGGCATAGAGGTAGCCGCTGTGTTTAAGGTTATATTATGGTATCAGATTATTTCCGCTAGAGTTAGTAGGCAGCAAATGTCAGCAAAAGGATTGATAACTACTGCAGTCATGTCCTTTCCTAGGCTCAGGGAGTAGTCTAGGAGGGGGTGTGACATTTCCCTTCTCATTCAGTTTTTTGTAGATTTCCTCCTACTACGTTGAGGCACTCTCAACGATTGAGAATGATGAGACTGACCTGAAATGCTAGCTTCTTCATTAACTTTTGATGAAGGATCAACTGCATCAACAACTCTTGTTGATTCTTTAGTAGCTTCACTTAATACTATTTTGCTACGTGGTTTATGATCTCTCATGTGGTCTTCCTCTAAAAATGTAGCATTTGTCGATACAAATACCTTATTTTTCTAAGAGTCATAGAACATACCACCTTTCATTTCCTTAGGGTAACCAACAAATTGACATAACCATAAATGAGGTTCCAACATCTTATATTTGTCACTAATACATGTGTAGGAAAACCCCAGATTTTGAAGTAACATAAACTCAATTTACGCCCCCTCTATAACTTGAAAGGTTTTTCAAAAACACTCTCCATGGGAATATTGTTCAAGATGTGAACTGTTGTCTCTACTGCATACTCCCAAAACGAGTTAGGCAATTGAGCATAACTCATCATAGAGCAAACCATATTTAATAAGGTTCTATTTCTCCTTTCTGATACACCGTTCTGCTGAGGTGTACCAGGTGCTGAAAGTTGGGATTGAATTCCATGTTTTATCATATAGTCCTGGAGTTCTAAATCCATATACTCTCCACTCCGATCAGATCGAAGTGTGTTTTAATCGGTTTTTCTAATAGGTTTTCAACTTCAGCCTTATACTCTTTGAACTTTTCAAAGGCTTCAGACTTATAGGTTACTTCGATAATCTTATATGAAAGAAATGAAGCATTTGTACCCTTCCTTAACCTCTAGCCTTTCATTCTAAGACATCTTATTTTCAGACATCCTATTCCCAAGAATCCTTTATTCTCAAGCCTCTACAAAACCTTAGTCCAAACAGCTTCTAAAGGGATTCTAAAGTGGATTAAGAAACAAAATCAGGATAAGGGAACAAACCTTATAAATAGAGTTCGACAAGTAAGTTCTCTTGATTATTCTTTCACTTAATTCCGTGCTTTGAGATTCTTTGAACATAAGCATCAGAGCATGTGTGATCACTTCAAGAAATTATGCTTTTGTCGACGAAATAAAGCATAAAAAAAGTTTTAAAAAGCGTTTAAAAATCCTTTCCCAACGCTTTTTTGAAGTCAACAAGGTCGTCAGAAAAGCCTTGTCCAGAAAAATCTATCCCGACGTAAAAAATTTCCTTCGTCGAGAAAAATTGATCTTGTGACGCTTGGACTTGAGAGGAGATATGTTGACACCAAAATGGTAGTGTTAGCAAAAGTCACCTTTTCAATTTAAAAAACTGATTTACTACCGTAGGGATAAATACCCTATGCCGACGCCACTTCTTTGGTATTGGCAAAGTGTTGGATATGTGGGGGAAAAGCCTTTTCCGATGCCAAATTCGAAAGATTAGCGTCGGGAGAGGGTACCTTTTCTCAATGCCAATCTGATTTAGCGTTAGGAGAGATCACCTTTCCCGATGCCAATCTAGATTGGCATCGAAAAAGTTTCAAACTTTTATATATTGTTTGTTGTTTTTCCCGATGCCTTAAAATTTAGCGTCGGGAATGGTCATATCTTGATTCTTTTCTACTTCTTGCTTGAACATAAACTCCGAGATACCTACAAAATACAAATAGCAACATTAATACAAAATTTAAATATAACTATGCATTTATCTATATACCAATCTCAAAATCAATATAAAACTTAAACATAGTAATAATAAAGGAAATTATTTTAAATGACAAAACTGCTAAAAATATTTACAATTAATAGCAAAATATCACCGTCTATCTATGATAATCGTGATAGACAACAATAAACTACTATCTATGTCTATCTGTGTCATTATAGACACAGATAGTAGTCTATCACGGTTTATTACAGATAGACTGTGATATTTTGTTATTATTTATAAATATTTCAGTTAATTTTCCTATATTTGAAAACAACCCTAATATTAATAACTTCATTTAAACAATCACAACCTCAAACAAAATGCATTTATTTATATATCAGTCTCAAACTCAATATAAAACTTAAATTCAACTCAAACTTAAACATAACTATGTTTTACCTCTATACCAACTTTAAATTCAACCTAAGAACATTAATAACTTCAAATAATCTTAAACATATAAATATAATAACTAATAGCAACACTTACAAACAAATGACAACACCTAACTAAAACGTGACAATATAAATTACTCCTTACCATCCAACTAACTCTCCACTGTGCTTTTGCTATTAGAATTGTGCAATTAGATTGTATCCATTCAAAACTCCCCCCAAAAAAAGATAAATTACATAAAGATTGCATAAAATCATTGTAATATAAGGATTAATGTTAGGGGTGTTCAAGTAACCTGACAACCCAAACAACTCGAACTACCCAATCCAAAATGTAAGGGTTGGGTCGGGTTAGTTTTGTTCTTGGTTGGGTTAAATTTTTCTATTTTTATTGGGTTGGGTTGGGTTGTGGATTGGCTAAAAAAAATATTTGAGTTGGCCCAACCCAACTCGAATTATATATATATATTTCTCTTTGTTTAAAGTTTGATTTCTTTGTATTGATTAATTTTTTAATTTTTAATATTTTTCTTTTTAAATTGTTATGATATTTGTCTTTGTTTAAAGTTTACAATAGATATAGATATTTGGTATTTAACATCTTAATTTTATGAGATTTTAGTTATTAGTCATGTGTTGTTTATAAATTTACATATTTTTCATTAAAAATAATAAAAAAAGTTATAACCCGACAACTCAACTCAACCCGAATTTTAAGGGTTGGGTTGAGTTGTGTTGGAAACTTTATTTGGGTCATTTGGGTTGCCAATCAAACCAATCCGAATTTTCGGGTTGGTCCAAAAAATACCCTCAACCCAATCCAACCCAACCCATGTACACCCATAATTATTGTAAACAAATTATTGTAGACAAATTACATAAATTAGCATTGCATAAATTCATCATACACAAAGTTATATCCATTCAAACCAAAAAATAAACAAGTATTGCAAAATACATCTCACACATTGCCTGTCTTTTCTTACATTCACAACGACTAGCCATTACCCGTCCCTCTAACTAACTCCAATTATTATCTCAACTATTAAGAATGTACATGGATTTGATTGGGTTGAGTTGAGGGTGTTTTTTGAACCAACATGAAATTTCGGATTGGTCGGATTGACAATCCAAAAAACCTAAATAAAGTTTCTATCCCAATCCAACCCTTAAAATTTGGGATGGGTTATCGGGTTATAACTTATTTTTTTTCTTTTAATTAAAAATTATGTAAATTTATATCAACACATGGAAAATAACTAAAATCTCATAAAATTCAAATGTTATGATACTTATTGCAAACTTTAAATAAAGAAAAATAACATAACAATATTAAAAGAAAAATATTAAAAATTTATAAATTAATCAATACAAAGTAATCAAATTTTAAACAAAAAGAAATATATATAATAGATTTCATTAATATATATAAAATTCGGGTTGGGTTGGGTTGGGTCATCTCACATTTTTTTCAGCCAATGCATGACTTAACCCAACCCTACAAAAATTGAAAAAAATTTAACCCAACCCAATCCAACTCAAGAACAAAACTAATCCAACCCAATTCTTACATTTTGGATTGGGTAGTCTGGATTGTTTGGATTATTGGGTTATACACCACTGTCAACTACTAAGTCATAAACTAACCAACGTGCACAAACAACAAGCTCGACACCAAAATATACTTAAAGACTGAACATAAAAAATCCCAACGGGCTTAACAACATCAAAAGAAGACCTTAAACTTCGTTCGAATAGCCCAACTCTAGTCCAAAGTTACACACCAAAGTATCCCAAGTAGAGTAAAAAGTGAAAAGATTCTAATCCAAAAAATTTTATTAGTTACTTTGCAACATCATGTACATATGCATTTGTCAATTGCAAAGAATAGCCATTCCTAAGATGTCTGAACAAAGAGAAACGTACATGTAATGACCCTACTTTCTAATATGTTTCTAGGACGCTACTTTATGCATGCATAGGCTTAGCAATACATTTTCTTTTTGAATAAATACATAAAAGAGATGAAATTTTTATTTAATTTAAATAATACTCAAATAAGCAAAGGTGAGAAAACATAAATAAATAATAACAATAATAATAAAATACCGTTCGGGGTACCCCTAACCCAACTTTAAAATGAATAACAATTAAATAATCAAATAATAAAATCAATGAATATTTCATAAGAGTTTAAAACGCCTAACTCCTAACCCAGACTCCAATACATGACACTTAAGTGCGGAAGTAGTAAATCATCCAAATGGTCAGGTCAAGGAACTCTCTTGTCATGCGCTGGTCTATCGTTACCCTTACCTGAAAAACATGAAAAGAAAAGGGTGAGTATACAAGTATACTCAGTAAGCGGCCCACTACTGGGCCCACTCAATGACATGTTAGTCTTTCCATTGGACTAAAGTGCACAAGGGCATCATAGGCGTAGGCATAGGTATAAGCATAAAGGGCGAACCCGATGACACACTTTTATAAGTAGTGACCCCAAAGGTCACTAGCATAAACATAAGTGTGGTCCCAGACCGTACATAAGCATAGGGTGTGGGCCCGAAGGCTCACAACATGTGATGTGCATAGTCCAATGGCAACACTAACAGTCATTAAAATCTCAAATAGACATAAGCATGCAACCAAGGCCATAAATCATGCCACTACAGACACTAAAATCTCAAACAGACATAAGCATGCAAACAAGACCATAAATCATGCCAAGATCATCCAAAAGTTCACGATCTGTCCATCCAGTAAACTTTATCACATTTTACCCATCCAGCAAACTTTATCACATTTTACCCATCCAGCAAAATTAGCAACGACATACCGCATTGACATATGGTGACATAAGCGTAAGCTTTCAAAATTTTCCCTCTGACTAGCAGGCTTATCAAAATATTTTATTCCATTCTACTTTATTCCAACCTAGGAATCAATACGTAACACATGCTTGGGATTGAGGGTAAACCGGTAGTAACCACTTACCTCGGGATATCAAACTGTCCCAAAACGAACCCTCGCTTCGCTTGGAAACTTCCTTCACCACCACACGTTCTTGAAACCAACCACAAATTCCATGGATAAAAATTAGCTTTGGCTCAAGAATACCAAATGACGATGCGCTGCCAAAAGAAACCGAAACTTACCCCAAACAGAAAGATCGGATGGAACCACCGTGATCCGACGGTAACCAGAACTTTAGAGGACGACGCTTGGGTTTAGACCGGCGGTTGGCGGACGGGGAGGACAACATGACCCGGAGAGAAGGACGCGGCTTCGATTCGTGACTTGGTTCGTCGATCGCCATTTTGGGTCGACGGACCGGTTTGGGCACAACTGGTTCGCGATCGACGATGGCTTCGGGTCGACGGATAGGGAAGAATGGCGGCTGGCGAATGCAGACTCGGTCGACGGCAAAGACGAAGTGCGCTGCGAGTGACTGGACCTGCAATGGTGATAACTTGTAGAAATACAAGTTATTTATACTGTTTTATTTATATATTGTGGCAAAAAGAAAGAAAAGTTACGTCGATAGTATACAAATTGGCTAAGAAATACGAAAATTATGAAATGTCGTAAATACACCCACTAACACCATTGCGATGGTGAGATAGAAGGTTTTAGTTTCTGTTTTGTAGGAAATAAGTCACTGCATGCGTTCATGGCTCAAAGACAAGATAAACAACGCATTTACGTCGCATTGCACCCATCAATCAAGAACGAAAAGATGATCAACACAATGACGACACATGCGAAAATCGATCAAGAGCTTTAGCGATCAATGCAATTTCAATCGCATGTGGTAATAAAAAAACAACATCGCATGCGGCGATAGATCGAAGATGTGAAGAGCAATGCATTTGCGGAAAATTCTAACAAGTGTACAATTTTCAGTTGTGCATTTCTGATGGGTTGATTACGTAACAGAAGGAATTTTTCATTCCGCCATTTCAGAAACTACCATAACTATATAGTGGGGACCACAAATTCAAAGAGCCAAGCCTCGCCTATAAATAGCTTCTTCAAATTCATACTTGATTTACATGTTTACATAGAGAAGTGGATATACTGATTCTGAGAGAGAGGCTGATCTGAAGCGACTGTCCTGAGTAAATCTGGGAGAACCACGAGACAAGGCCGAGAGGTGAGTCTCTGAGCAGAGAATTCTTCCAATTCCCGTAGTTGAAGCTCTGTGCGAAGGTCAATTCTACTAGGAAAGCAAGCCTAAGAGGGAAGCTTTCCTCTCCATCACATCCACATGCCAACAAGCATAATCTTCGATCGGGATCTATGTCAAGACGTTGACACTCTTTTCGTATTTGTTTTTTTTTTTTTTTTTATTTGCTCTGTTTAATGCGAAGAACAGACTGAAGATTTATGAGTACTGGAATTGATCCTGAAATTCTAAACTGACCTAGAGATCAAGTGTATTTTTCGCGCAAGAACACATCAGAACCAAATTAAGTGCCGGAATTTCAAGGCCTGCGGTTGCGGAGAATGCCAGGTTTGAGATAAGGCCGGTCATGCTTCAAATGATCCAAAATACGGGACAGTTCGAAGGTCTACGAGGAGAAGACCCGCATGCTCATTTGACCAGCTTCGTAGAAATGTGCAACGCATTCTCCATACCTGGTGTGACTCTCGAAGGAACTAGATTGCATCTCTTCCCGTACACACTGCGGGATGAGGCAAGGAGGTGACCAATGTCCTTGATGACATTGCGCAGGCAAGCTTGACCGCCTGCAGAGGTGTGAATTGCAATAATCATGGGAAAATTGTCTTTCAATCCATATCTCTAAGATCTATGTTTAATTACTTTCTTAATTGCTTTCTTTATTGCTCTATGCATTGCGATTGTTTTCTCAGAATTAGTCTTTACTGCCTTTTGAATTTACTTTCAATTAATTCAATTGCGTTATTTCCATGTCATATCCAATTTCTTTACTTTCCTTCATTAGTTGCATTGTTCTTAAAATTCCTGTGAATGACTGACTTAAAAAGAAAATGAATACCGCAAAGTCCTAGTAACTTGCGTTGTTGATGAAAAAAAAAATATAAATAATAAAAATAATAACAACCAACATCCGGTATGCATTGCGATGATGGGTGCATCTTGTGCTAACAAGATACACTTTGCGTTCATCTTTCACAAATGTATGCGCTGAGGGGTGTGTTGTACGCGTATGTATTTTGCGCCCGTCCTTAGCAAAAATGCACTATGTCGAGGTAGTGTTGCGCCAGTAGAAATACCGTGCGCCCGTCCTCCATAAATGCGTTGAGTCGAGGGGTGTGTTGTGCTGATACATGCATTGTTGCCCATCCTCTGAAGATATGCATTTACGTTAATGGATGCATTGCGTTAATCTTAACCTTGCGCCCATCCGAATAAAACACAAAAGATAAAATTCTTTTTACAAAAAGAGTAGTCCCATCGTTTAGGCTTCCAAGGAAATGATGACTTAGCAGATGAAAGGACATCCTTCTCTACTAATTCATAAATGTGAGGAGCGTGGCGGCTGGCTTTTTAAGTACCTCGAAGCCTGCCACCACAGAATTTGCGTTGGGCTCATCAAGGCCCAACCTATAAATTTTGTCCTTCTCCATCTTAGGTCGTCTACTTGAATCTTTTGCGAAACGAAAACCCTAGCAAATTCTTTGCATACCCAGACCTTCAAACTTTCTTCCTTAACCTTAAGAACTTTCCCAACTTTTTTTCACTCACCACAGCCATGGCCGATCAATCCTCCCATTCATCCTCTTTACCATCATCACCTTCCCCAGCCCAAATCACTACAAGAGAGGCGGCATTCCTCGCAGCAAGTCGCCGCCTTGCCACCCAGCCAAAACCCATCCCAAGAATCGCCGGAAAACCTCGGCGAAAGCCTGTAATAGCCAGACCACTCCAAATTCGAGAGGGGCAGAGCACAAAGAGTGCCCTACTCCCAACACTGTCATCTTAAAGCGAAAAGAAGAGAAGAGATGACAGAGAAGTGTTCGGGAGCATTCTGAGTAATATGGAGAAAGAGGGAGGGCTACTTGAAGCGGGATTCGTTAATCAACCCTTGCCTTCAGAAGAAGCTTCGAGAAGGAGCGCTCTGGCAATTTCGGATCCTAAGGAAACTGTTCACACAAAATCCTATGAGGGACCCGCCAGGGTTGCTTTGGAGGAAGTAGTGGCGGAGAAGCAGCCTGAAACGACTGAAGAGAAGAAGAAGAACAAGGAGAAGAGGGCAGAAGGTGATGAAGAAGCCAAGCCAAGGAAGGAAAAGAAAGAAAGAAAATCGAGTGAAAAGAGGGAGTGCAAGCGAGAACAGAAGCGCCTGAAGAAGAAGGAAGAAAAGAGAAAGAGGGTTGAAAGCCCAGAGGTCGACGGAGAATCAACCACCGCAAGGGTGGATGAGGGGGTGTCAACGCAACATAGAGAATCAATGCAACCCGAAAAGGAATCAACATAAATAAGAACTGTTGCGACTGACGATGGAGAGGATCCAGACATCAGCCCTCTTATGTGGCGTCACAAGGAGAATACGTCATAAGGCTCAATAATTGACCCACAATTTTTGCAGAGTGTAGTAGAAAAGAAGGACAGAAGACGAAGAGAGGAAGAAGAAAAACAAGAAAAGTTATTACGAGTGCAACAAATCATCACAGAAAGAAATTTAAGAAGAAAACTACACGATGAAGAAGTGTGTTGTAACAACGCAATTTCGGCAGAAGAAGAGAGAATAGGCTCGAGGAAGAACAACGCATATTGTTGGTCTCGAAGCAATTTGAAAGAGAAATGAGAGAATAAGAAGAGGAATAAAAGAAGAAGAAGGAAGAGAAGAAGAAAATGTGCAGTGCATTCGAGAGAAGAAAAGCAAAGAAATTGCAGAGTAGGAAAAGGAAGAACAACGCAAGGAACGGGAATGAAGATAAAGACAAAGATCCCACCTTGTGTTGAAAAAATAGAAGGGCAAAGCGAAAGTTGAAAGCAGTGAGCCTACGGTGGCCAAAGGACACCCATCAAAGAAGAAGGAGAATGACGACATGATGATGGAAATAAGGTTCTTTCCTGTGCCAACGCCACTATCGGATTTAATTACAAGTGTTGTGTTGGAACATGGGTGGGAAACATTCTGCTAATACTCATCCATCGTAATCCCAATGCTAGTGAGAAATTTCTACAATGGACGACTTCATGGAACCAAAGATGCGGTGATCATGAAATGGGAGGTAGTGCCTTTCAGCGCAAAAGACATCAATGAGTTATATCAGATGAAGG
>NC_052352.1:142384-290478 GCF_009727055.1 Benincasa hispida | reverse complement strand
AGCCAATGTTGACCAAAGGACACCCATTAAAGAAGAAAAAGAATGACGACATGATGATGGAAATGGGGTTCTTTCCTGCGCCAATGCCACTACTGCCTTTCAGTGCAAGGGACATCAATGAGTTATATCAGATGAAGGACATCCCGGATGCGCCAGGTAACAAAATCATTGATGATCCCACAAAAGAACAAATGGAGGATGCGCTGAAGATATTAACGTAACCGGGCACTTAGTGGTTGATGTCTATGAAAGGCATCAGAACCCTTGCGTCCAATAAACTGCTTCCGAAAGCGTGCCTTTGGGTGTATTTGGTGAAAAGGCGACTCATCACTACATCTCATGACAAAACAGTTTCAAGGGATAGAGTAATGGCCGCATACTGCATAGCACGCGACATTCCAATCGACGTGGGCTAACTGATCGCAAAGCAGATTCGTGGTTTTGTAGGGTGTTTAAGAGGCCAGTATTTCTTTCCTTGGACAGTTTCGAGCTTATGCCTCTCATTGGGTATAGGTATTGAAGAAGAACCAATGCCAGAAGTCCATGGTCTCATCAATGTCAAGATCTTGAGAATGCTTCTCAAAGATTCCCCTCATTGCCCCGAGCTTCCACTGAAAAGGCCCATTATCGATTTAAATGCGCCGCAACAGCCAAAACCCAAGAAACAGCGCAAAGTTGACAAAGGCAAGGAAAAAGTCCAAGGGCCATCACCGCAAGATCAAATACCCTTGGACCCCTTACCTCTGGTTATTCGACCTCCAAGCCTTCCTACAGAACCCCTTCCCCACTCCCAGAACACTTTACAAACCTCTTCCTCGCTCCTAATTCACCCAACGCATTTCCAATAGCACACTCCACCCCTTCATCTCCACACCATTTCCCCTCCATCGCCGCATGTTAACGACCCACACGATTTGGGTGAAGGCACCTCTACTCAACCCCAAAACGTTGATGGTGAAACACCGCAGGCAACCCACCATCGCATCCCTAGTTGCTGACCTTGCAGAAATGCGTTTTCTTCTCTCTCATCAACACGATTTCTTCTACCAGCGAATAACGGAGTTACATGAGAGCCAAGCAAAGTTGCAACGCAGTGTTACAATGACACGGCAAGTGCTAGATCAACATTCAACGCAATATCTATACGATCCACATGAACAAAATACAAGTGGTAGAGCGCAACCATGAGTACTTTAACTTTTTGACAACCTATTTACATGGTCTCATGGTGCCTCTGCATTTACAGCAACATCTGCATTTTGAAGAAGCTCCTCGTGTTCTTCCACAAAATCCTCCTCCTGAACCTCCTTCTCAATAAATCTAGAAAATTTTTGTTACGGTCATTCTTTCATTTTGTTTCATTTCATTATTTTTATGTATAGAAGCTATTTCTTGATTCTTTGTACATGCTGAAATTTTGTATTGCAATAATTGTAATTATTTGTGTACTTAGTTAATTTTAATACAACTGAGTAACTATTCTTTCCGTATTCATTAGCCTTAATACTTATTATTCTTTGTCAATTATTGCGATGTTCTTTATCTTACATTTTTCGTTATTTATTACGCTGCCATGATGAGTAATATGCATACCCTTAGCAATATTTCCCACACTTTGTATTTTCTGACTAACACTTAGATAATTCATAGTAATAGAACTGCTTTACCTTTTATACATCAAGACTCTGCTCAAACCTTCTTTTCAAAAATTTGACTAAGTGTTTTGTCTATTCTGTCCAAAACAACGCAATGAGGACCTTAAATTTTGGGTGGGGAAGGTATGAGCAGATGCGATCAAGAGGATGCGGTTATCCTTAGAAAAATGCGTTCATTATAAAAAAAAATCTCATATAAACTCCAATGTCAGCGCAAGGAAAAATCCCAACCTGATAAGGGTTAAGTCGTGAAAAGAACCTGCTCATAGTTGGATGTTTGCATGACACCCGTGGGAGCAAGCCAAAACAAAGGTAGGTTTCCAAGATCGACGCAATATGAAAAGAAAAAAAAAAAGAAAATAAGAATATAAGAGACAACTCCTCTGACCAGCAAAAGTAAAACTTAGCTAAAAATCAAAAGTTGAAGTTGAGATTGGTACACAACCGTAGTTGGATGTTCGCATGACACCCATGGGAGAAAACTAAAACGAAGAGTGTAACCATGATCAACAGTCTCTAATAAAACGATGCAAACTAGACCACCACATACAGATGCACCAAGTTGTTTTTGCAAGAAGAGGTAAACATTCTTTTCAAAACAAGAAGGGAATTTTTTAGTAGATATTTTTTGTATAAAAGAATAAAGTAGAGTATGTTTATGACTTATTAAAGGATAGAAGGAAATTTCGTTATTAAGTAATGTTGTACAGGTGGAGCATTCGGAGCAACCAATCGACGCAAAGTTAGGATAGGAATTGAGCGAAAATTACCTTAGTCGAAGATATGCTTGAGGACAAGCATATATCTAAATTTGGGGGTGTGATAACTTTTAAAAATACAAGTTATTTATACTGTTTTATTTAGATATTGTGGCAAAAAGAAAGAAAAGTTGTGTCGATAGTATACAAATTGGCTAAGAAATATGAAAATTATGAAATGTCATAAATACACTCACTAACACCATTGCAACGGCGAGATAGAAGGTTTTAGTTTCTGATTTGCAGGAAATAAGTCACCGCATGCGTTCATGGCTCGAAGACAAGATAAACAATGCATCTACGTCGCATTGCGCCCATCAATCAAGAATGAAAAGATGATCAACGCAATGACGGTGCATGCGACAATCGATCAAGAGCTTTAGCGATCAACGCAATTTCAACCACATGCGGTAATAAAAAACAACACCGCATGCGGCGATAGATCGAAGATGTGAAGATCAACGCATTTGCGGAAGATTTTGACAAGTGTGTAGCTTTCAGTTGTGCATTTATGACGGGTTTATTGCGTAACAGAAGGAATTTTTCATTCTGCCATTTTAGGATCTACCATAAATATATAGTGGGGAACACAAATTCAAAGAGCCAAGTCTCACCTATAAATAGCTTCTTCAAATTCATACTTGATATACATGTATAAATAGAGACGTGCATATACTGATCCTGAGAGGAAGCTGGTCTGAAGCGACTGTCTAGAGTAAATTCGAGTGAACTACGAGACAAGGTCGAGAGATGAGTCTCCGAGCAAATAATTCTTCCAATTCTCGTAGTTAAAAGCTCTGTGCGAAGGTCAATTCTACCCCGAAAGCAAACCTGAGAGGGAAGCTTTTCTCTCCACCACTTCCACACACCAGCAAGCACAATCTCCGAACGGGATCTGTGTCAAGACGTTGACACTCTTTCCATATTTGTTTCTAATCTCTATTTCATCATCTGTATTCATCTTGTTTAATCTTTCATTCACAATATGTATCAAATGCTTAATTTTAGAATTAAATGTTATCATCGTCACTATTATCATCTCTCTGTCTCTTTCCGTACATTCATAATCCATTTTCTCCATGATATGTTCTTAATCCCCTGGGTAAATAGTGAGAACTAAGCAAGTGAGTTAATTTGTGTTAAGGAAATAATTAAGTTTAGCTAAAGCATGCTCAACGGCATCTTCACTTGTGAGAGTAGAAGTGTAGATGTTATTCCGCCTATCAAGAGAAGGTTGGAAGAATGTGTTAAAGCGAGAAGTGTTTCCAGAGATGGAAACAACCTTGCGTTCATCACGTTCATCTCTATTTCACCATAGAAATATGGGAACACAGCCGATCACCGAGAGGTGTACGCCAAGGGAAAGCGAAACCTTAGTTGCGTCCTTAATTTGATTGACAAACTTGCGATGTTTTTGCTCCTTACTCTTTCTCTTTCTGCTTCATTCATAAGACTTGCCATCGCATACATCGATTCTTTATACAACTTCCCAGTCAGTTCTCGACCTCAGAATCATGTATCATGTATCTTGTATCATGTATCATATTAGTTTAGGATTTTACTTTATTAACGCAATTTATATTTCTGTACAAACCCGAATTCTTTATTCATTGTAAACAAAACCGGTCGCACGTATCACATAAGTATCGCATTAACGAAAACAATCCCCGTGTTCGACCTCGGATCATTCTGAGAAACTTGCATTGGAATTATACTTAGTTTCAGAGCAAGGAAACTTGTGACACGTACTACTTCATCGCATACTACGAGCATATCACTATCAATGCATATAATTAGAATGTAGTATCGCATAAAAATCTCTTTATCGTAAAGAACTTGAGCGCACATTTAGCACATCATTCATTTCATTCACAAACCATGCGTTAGAGTTAGAGTAGATAAAGAGATCAAAACTATGTCATCAGGTGGCTCCTCGCGCGGCTGGAAGCAGGAGATCGACCAGAAAGGAAAAAGAAAAAAACCTTTGGAGGGCAGCGGACGGCTGGTAGGAAAAGAAGAGGAAGAATAAGGGTTTTCCTTTTTCCTTTTTTTTTTTTGCACACTTCCCAAGGACTCTATTTAAAACAATTACCAAACTCTTAACCCTACCTCTTTTTAGGAAAGGGTAAAACAACCACTTAATTAATTTTTTTTTTTTTAAAAAAATGAAATCCTAAACCTTGGCCTTTAAATAAAAGAAACACTCAAATGCACGAATTAATTTAAATCTTACCTAGATTTTGGGGCGTTACAACCTTCCCTCCTTAAGAAACTTTCGTCCTCGAAAGGTCTAGTCCTGGAAGAGCTCTGGATGCAGTGTTCTCATCTCGTCCTCTCGCTCCCAAGTTTCTTCCTCAAACTGATGATTCTGCCACAGAACCTTCACCAGTGGCACCTCCTTGCTATACAAGACTTTCACCTCCTTAGCCACAATTTACATAGGCTTCTCCTCATAACTCAAGTTTTCATTCAGCTACAAGGGCTCAAAGTCCACCACATGAGACAGGTCCGTTAAATAATTCCTCAGCATAGAGACATGAAAGACATTATGGACCGCAAAGAGAGACGGTGGCAAGGCCAAACGATGAGCCATAGGGTCGACTCACTCTAAGATCTCAAATGGCCCTACAAAACGTGGACTTAGCTTACCCTTCTTTCCGAATCTCAGCACATCCTTCATTGGCGCCACTTTCAGGAACACTTTGTCACCTGTCTCGAACTCAAGATCTTTATACCTAACATCAGCGTAACTTTTATGTCTACTTTGCGTTGCTAGCATTCGAGCCCTGATCTTCTGCATGGGTTCATTTGTCAACTCCACCAACTTAGTTTCCACCAGTTTTTTTTCCCCAATCTCACCCCAGCAAATAGGAGACCTGCAACCTCTATCGTAAAGAGCTTCAAATGGAGACATGTCAATGGTAGCCTAATAGCTATTATTATAAGCAAACTCTGCCAAATGCGTGGGAGTCCCAACCCCCTGAGAATTCCAACGCATAAGTGCGCAACATGTCTTCCAACGTCTTATTCAAACATTTTGTTTGCCCATCAATTTGGGGGTGGAAGGTTGTACTGAAGTTTAACCACGACCCTAAGGCTGCCTGGAGGCTCTTCCAAAAACTAGAGGTAAAATGAGGGTCCCTGTCGGACACAATTGATACTGGCACACCATGCAATCTTACTATCTTCTTCATATATAACTGAGCCCACTTACTCACCGCGTACATGGGCTTTCTTGGAATAAAATATGCCACCTTGGTGAGTCTGTCTATCATAACCCAAATCACTGAGAAACCCTTCGCTATCCTGAGCAAACCCATAATGAAATCTATAGCCACACTCTCCCATTTTCATTCTGGCATATCCAATGGCTGTAGCAAGCCTGCTATCTTCTGCCTCAGGGTCTTTACCTGCTGACAGACTAAACATCTGCTGACGTAGTCAGCTATCTCCCTTTTTATATTAGGCCGCTAATAATACCGCTTCACATCTTGGTATATATTGGTACTTCTCGGGTGCATCAAGAATGGAGAGTTGTGAGCTTCTGCCAACAGTTTCCCATTCAAGCCATCATCTGCTGGAACGCACAACTATCCTTGATACAGAAGACCCTTGTCCACCGACACAGAAAATTCATTGGCCTGGCCTGACCCTACCTGATGACATTTCTAAACCAGGTTCGAATCATCCTGCTGTGCAACAATAATCCTCTACCTCAAGGTTGGTTGCACTGTCAATTGAGCTAGCTGCGAAGTGACTTCCCCCACTGCCACCGCAATTTTTGCTCACTTCATATCCTTACACAACTGAACCTGCTTAGTGATCAAGGCGATCAAATGAGTGACTTTCCAACTGAGGGAATTGTTGGGTTTTATGTCCTAAAACTCATAGTTTGTAAAATGATAAACATTTTCTATTATCAATATACTTGTTATTGATCTCATAAATTGTATGAAAGTCTAAATCCAATAAACTAAGACCCATGACTATTGTATGAGTACTTGAACTTTATGTGGAGACATAAGAGTGGATCGGGTTTGAATGAATAGTCAAAATGATCTATGGTACATGAATGAGGTTGGGTACCTTATTCTGGTAACACCCTTGGATGCGGCCTACTCTGTAGTTGTTACAAAGAGTTGTGTGCTACATACGATGTGATCCTAATTCGTACATGTTATGACATGGGGAGTGGGGGCGTCTTATGCAATGAGTTTGCATAAGATCAGGACCAGGAAATAAGTCACTCTTACTTTATAAAGTTGTTTACTGTTTAAGACTGACTGTCTCACCTAGATGACCTGGGTAACTCGATCTTAATCCTGAGCTAACTATGAACTCCTGTTTATTTGGGATTGCCTTTAGATTTGCATAGTTAAAGGTTGACTCAACAGCGTCGACTCAATAAGACTCTCATTTCAGGGGTAAGACCAGATAGATAGTTGAGGACATAGGGTGCAAGACAGAGTTCACACCTACCCGATTTAGGGATAGGAGAAAGGTTGTTCTCTCAAGTACTGAATCCAGGTCTTGAATAAGGGGCCCCACCCTCTCACTGGGCTGAGAGAGATTGGTTTGGTGATTGGATCACAAAGCAGTTGCTCATTAGAAGATCAGTAGAGACTTGAGGAATAAGACGTAATCTTGGGGGTAAAATAGATTATTTGACCCAGCCATTATTATGAACAGCCTATGAAGGGTCGACTCGCTGATTATGGTTAAATCATGTGAACATAATATATCTACAGTGAAGGGAGTACAACTATGGGCTTTAGTGGAATGACCCTTTAGTTAACGAATGGGGATTAATTTGGTCTAATGACTTTAGCCAATCAATTTTGGATCGTTGGAGCCCATGATCTGTAAGTCCGCGAGGTCCCCCTACTAGCTCGTAACGGATGGTAACCAGAATTGGTCGTGCCAAGACTGACGGATGATGCTTGGGTTAAGACCGGCGGCTGGTGGAAGGGGAGGATGACGTGGTCCAGAGAGAAGGACACGGCTTCGCGACTTCAATTCGTCGATTGTCGCTTTGGGTCGGCGGGCCGGTTTGGGCGCAGCTGGTTTGCAATCGACGGTGGCTTCAGGTTGACAGACAAGGAAGAATGGCGGCTTGCGAACACAGACTCAATCGATGGCTAAGATGAAGTGCGGTTGCGAGCGGCTGGACCTGCAGCGGCTCCTCGTGCAGTTGGAAGAAGAAGATCGGCCGGAAAGGAAAAAGAAAAAAAAACCTTTAGAGGGCGGCGGGCGGTTGGTGGGAAGAGAAGAGGAAGAAGAAAGGTTTTTCTTTTTCCTTTTCTTTATTTTTTTTCACGTTACCCAAGGACCCTATTTAAAACAATTACCAAACCCTTAACCCTACCTCTTTTTAGGAAAGAGTAAAACAACCACTTAATTAATTTTTTTCTTTTTTTTTTTTTTTAAAAAAGGAAATCCTAGGCCTGTAAATAAAAGAAACACTCAAATGGTGACACCCCAGGCCCAAAAAAAAAGGAATCCTAGGCCTTTAAATAAAAGGAAGCACTCAAATAGTAACACCCCAAGCTCAAGATTCTCTTGTGACCTAGTTAAAATTCTCAGGAGGTCACCCAACACAAGATTACTCCAAATTAAACACACTTAACTTTGAAGTTCTTATGATTGAGCTACCGAAAAGGAAAGTGAACCTTGTTGGTATAGATAATAACTTTTAATTCTTTTAAGCTTTTCTTAACCATACTTTCATGTCCTCAGGATCCCTCTCATTCAGATATGATATCGATTCATTCATGTACCCTCTTGAACTTAGGTCGTTACAGTACACATAGATTTTATTGTTGTAAATGGAAGCATATTTTCGAAGAAGATGTTCCACGGAAAACCTTCGGTAGAAAGCATGCAAAGAGAAACGTATACACAACGGGGTCTAGTGGGGTGAGCGGCGGCAGTGAGTATGTGAAATACAAAAGAAGAAAGGGGAAAGGGAAAGAGGGGGTTGAGGGTGTGAATGGGAAAATGGAGGGGGAGAGTGTTTCAAACACCCTAAAAATCCTCACCTAACACCATAAAAAGGTGTCGAGATAGGCCCCATATCCTAGCGATTCATGAAAAACCGTCAGGAGATCTAATCTCAAATTCCACCCACATTTAAAGACCATATCCCAACGCTAGAACGGTGTCGGAAAAAATGATGTCTCCCGATCCTTGTCAACTTAGTATTGAGATAGAGCCCAAAAAAATCTTCCTCGCCCATTTTATCCCTACACCTTATAAAATGGTGTTGAAAAATCTCATTTCTCTCGACAGCAAAGAAAATTGGGTCGAGAAAACCATTTTTTCTTGACGCCAATATTGGCAGCGGGAAAAGCAACCTTTCTCGAAAAGCGTCAAGAAAAGTTTCATCGAAAAATACAAAAATTCTTGTAGTGTTGACATTTGCCACATTGAGGTGAAGGTTGCTTTTTAGTTTTGCTCGCAAGCTTTCTTTCCCAAACAAATAGATTTATCGTTATTTCCCTTTGAAAATTAAGCATCGTTGTTTCATGATTTGATTTCTGTATCAATATAACTAAAAGTCTAAATTGATGTATTCAAGACATTTTTTTTAATGAAACATAATAAAAAGTGTAAATTGGCATACTGTTAAAAGTCAAAGTTTAAATTGATACTAACTTCATTACTAGCTATAATAAACTAATATTTCCCCCATTTCCCCTATTATGCATTCTACACATGGTAAAACTCAAGAAAGGGAAAAAAAAAAAAAAACACACACAAATCTCTACGGCAAGATGTTCAAAATTTACCATAATATTAATAAGAACAATAAAATAAAATAAAAAAGAAAGAGAAAAGTAAATAAGAGGAGGGCATTTTGGGGATTTGCCAAAGCACCCCATGGGATACGATCTCGAGTCTGGTTCGTAGTGAAGTGAGAGTCAAGTCAATTACAACTTATAAGTCACTCCCACTGCCTTCCATTAAAATTTCCATAAAGCTCCAAATTTTGTTTATGGAAAGTTCATAAGGCTTTATTATATATCCCATCTCAACGCCGGTCTCCTTCACTGAACAACAATCCAAAAAATTCTCCTTATTATAATGGAGCTTTTTCACCAACCCATCACTATATTCTCTTCCGTTTTCATTCTCCTCATCTTTCTAATTTTCTTCTTACACAATTACTCCAACTTCAAATTTCACCAACCTCCACTCATCAATTACCGATTTCCTTCTATTTCCGATCAATTCCGAGCCCTTCACTTCCCACAAAATTCTCCTCCCGTAATTAGCCTGGTAAGAAATCCAAAACCAATTTAATTACGTGTATACATATTTAATCTTAATTATTTAATTGATGCATGTAAATCTTTCGCAGAGAAAAGTGGCTAAAACTAGACTGAGTCGAGAACAAAAGCTCGAACTAGGGCTCGCTCAGGCTAGGGCTTCCATTCGCAAAGCGGCCAGTGACTCCAACCTATCCACCACCGTCGATTACGTTCCTTCTTTCTCAGTTTATCACAACCCCCGTGCCTTTTATCAGTGAGTATTATTATTCTTACTCGGATTCGTTTTTTTTAATTAACGAATTTTCACCTTTTGAAAAGAAAAAAGGAAAATTATTAATCATTTTACGTTGTAACCTATAAACCTGCTCGTAATCATGCCAATTTCGTCATAAATTCCATAAGTTAAGAGTTAATTGCGATTTTTCCATACTTATCATGCAAGGGAAGCAAACTTAACCTTTTTAAAAAGAAATATAATAATAATAAATAATAATAATAATAATAATAAGTAGAAAACGAGAATAATGTAGTACAATTTTTCATCATTGAATGTATAAAAAAAATATCTTAAAAGATACCTCAAATTTACTTAATGTCATTGTTTTTTTAAAGACATTTTATTATCATTATTAGAAAATATATAGATTAATCTCGAATCACATTCAATGGTCTTATTGAGTAATTTTATTTAAATTTCATTAATTATTGATTTTTAAAATTTTATTATATAATTGTAACGTATGAATTATGGTATAACTATGTTTATGTCGGAGTCCATATAACATAGACTAATTGCTTATATATTTATTTAGTAGTGAGTAAAAATGACAGCCAGGTTACCATCATTAAATGGGAAGTAGTTCTTGTCAAAGCCGGTTGTGGAGTTTATATTTACTCTACACTGCTCTGACCCAAAACGGACTTTAGGCGTGTTAAGTGCACACACTCATTTCCAATTTTCTTTTTCTGAAATAGAATTGCACATTACTCAATTGCGACAGTGAAATCCACACCTTTTCTACTCATTACTTTATTTCTTTCTCTAATAATCCATTAATTATCTCTAACCCACTAACCCAAAAATAATCCACATATTATCAACCAATAACAACGACAATAATAGACTTCCCTTACAACTCACAAAACCAAAACAATGATGAACAATTTTCAGCTTTTACAGCGCATGTAGCACCGAAATGAATGGAATAATAATGGACCATTTTTGTTTTAAAATTATAACAGAAGCTACGTGGAAATGGAGAGAAGATTCAAAGTATACGTGTACCCAGAAGGAGAATTGCCGATAACACATGACGGGCCGTGTAAAAACATATACACAATCGAAGGGAGGTTCATACATGAAATGGAGGATGGGGGAAACGGGTTCAGGACGGTGGATCCGAGTGGGGCTCATGTTATGTTTATGCCGTTTAGTGTGGCTTGGATGGTGAAGTATTTGTATAAAGATGGAAGCTATGATCAAACGCCGTTAAGAATGTTTGTGAGCGATTACGTGCGGGTGGTGTCTTTGAAGTACCCGTTTTGGAATAAAACTAATGGAGCTGACCATTTCATCCTTGCATGCCATGATTGGGTTTGTCGTCTCTCTCTTTTTCTGTACTCTTTTCTTCTTTTCTTCTCTACAAAGTTATCTTGCTTTTTTTTATATTTTTTAATGATGTAGTTTAGTTGGTTCAGTTTGCTCTTTGATTTTAATTTCATTTTCTTCTAATAATTTAATTTATTATTCATTCTTTATCTTTGAAATCTTAAAAAGGTCTATTTCTTTATACTCAACTTTTCGAACTATATATTTATTATAATTCTTAAAACTTTAACAAAAAATGGATTTAGTAATATTTATAGTTTTTATTTTGAAATTAATTTTTTGTTAAAATTATAATGTTTTGTTCCAAGCTTTGAGGTTTCAGTCGGTTCTGAACTTTCAAATATGTCTAATAGATTCTCTGTTTTTTTTTTTTTAATGCTAATCGTTAGGTCTCTAGACTTCTAATTTTGTATGTAATAAATTGTTGAGGTGTTTGAATATTTTAAAACAAATTAATTTATTAATATAATTCTGAATATTCTATCCAATAAAATCCTAAATTTTAATAATATTTTTTTTTGTTTATGTGTGTGTTGGTAGATAAAAAAAAAAATATATTGGATAGGTTAATGATTTAAAAGGTAAAAATTCAAGGATTTTGTTAAAGGCAAAATTTAAAGTGCATAGACGTATTAGAAATGTATAAACTTGTATTTTGACTTAATATTTTTTTTAGATAAGATATAATGTGGCTTTTCAATTTTTTTTTTCCTTTTTTCTTTTGAGAAAATGTAGCGTCCATGAGTAATATATATTCATGTTAACTCAAATTAGACTCTGTCTCCATGTATTTATTTCAATCACAAATAAAAAAAAAATAATACTATTAAAAAGGAATTCACGTGACAATAATTAAATATTTAACTGGATTAAAAAAGATGAGTGAATCAATATACCCAATATTTTTCTTTGTATGTTAGCTTGTGCTTGGTGACATAGACATGCATCAAAACCATATAGGTTGACTAAAGTATGTATTTGATATAGAGATATTAGGTACAACAATAACAAACACAAATTTACTTATTTCATCAAAACTTTGGAGAGAGAACTAAAACAAATATTAAGCGAATGAATATTTTATTTCACGAAGGACCAAAATAATGATACCTACAAAATTCAAGTACAAAAATATAATTCAAACTTTTTTCTTAAATAATATTGCGTGAAGAAAATATTATGAATTTGGACTTCATTAAAATTTTATTTTGCATGAATGAACAGGGTCCAATAGCAACAGAAGGAAACCCATTCCTATACAACACATCCATCCGCGTCCTTTGTAACGCCAATTCCTCCGAAGGCTTCAACCCACAAAAAGACGTCAGCCTCCCGGAGATCCACCTCTACGACGGCGACATATCCCCCAAACTCCTCTCTCCGCCGCCACACCAACAACACCGTCGCCACCTAGCCTTCTTCGCAGGCGGCCTCCACGGTCCAATCAGACCCATAATCCTAAACCACTGGAAAAACCGAACCGACACCAATATCCTCGTGTACGAATACCTCCCAAAAGAACTCGACTACTACGACCAAATGCTGCAGTCCAGATTCTGCCTCTGCCCAAGCGGGTACGAGGTGGCGAGTCCGAGAATCGTGGAGGCGATTTATGCGGAATGCGTGCCGGTTATTATTTCGGAGCGGTACGTTTTGCCGTTCAGCGATGTGTTGAGATGGGAGGGGTTTTCGATTCAAGTGAGTGTGTCGGAAATTCCGAGGTTGAAAGAGATTTTGATGGGCGTGTCGGAGGAAAAGTATGTGAAACTTCTGGAAGGTTTGAGGACTGTGAGGAAACACTTTGTGTTGAACCGACCGGCTAAGAGGTTTGATGCTTTTCATATGATTTTGCACTCTGTTTGGCTTAGGAGATTAAATGTAAAACTCGCGTAGCCTTAAGTTTATGTCCTAATTTCTCTTTGGTACATAAATTTAAGAGTATTATACTTTACACACCCTTAATTTCTATTTAGTCTCTAAGTTATTTTAGTTATGTCTCTAAGCTTCAATTTGTACACTTATAAGTGAATACTTGTTTTAAATTCTTGATATTAGTGCTATTAATTAATTTAAAAGAAATATATTAATTATAATTAAAATAATGTCAATTGGTGTTTCATCACTATTAAAATGGATCAATAAGAACTAACTTCATAACTATTTAAATTTGTTAATGGAAATTGTTAAAATATATAGCAACATTGACTAGTCTAGAAGGTTCTTAAAGTATGTACCATATGACATATATATATGTAAATTAGTTTTTTCTAGAACTATGTTGTAGTATGAATAAATATCTCAAAGGAAAAAGTCTATAAATATTCTAGAACAAGTTTAGGTTTAAGAAATTCTAGAATTTCTTTAGATAAGAATAAACCAAAAAATATCTAGATATTTAGAATCCAAGAATAATCTAGAAAGATCCTTTTTTTTGGACTCCAAGGATCTCATGTATATAAATAGGAAGCGTAGCTCCACTTATAAGCCAAACAAGCAAAGAGAGGAAGAAAGAAAAGCAAGAGAGTTAGAGAGAAACCTAGAGTGAAAAGTGAGTAAGTGTGTCTTGAGAGAGTGAAAAAGTATTATCTCAAAAGTGTCCAACCCTGTACATTCATAGTAAAAGTTTCATTCTTCCAAGATTGTCTCTCTTCCTTTTATGCCAATTTCTTCAGTAAGTGCTATCAGAGCCAAGCTAGCATAGCTTGCTATGGTGGGGCTTCTGAAGATCGAGTACAGTTTGGGGCTATGAAGCTTATTGTCTGGGACACAGCTATTCGTATAGTGCATTCATCACTACAAAATGATGGGTGACCTTCAAGTTGTTAGAGGAATAAAAAAGCTCAACGCTCAGAACTATAAAACATGGTCCACATGCATGAAGTCATATCTCCAAAGCCAAGGCTTGTGAGATGTTGTGGGAGGCAGTGAAGTCAATCCACCTGCGGATGCTGCTGCTTTAAGAAATGGAATATCAAGGTAAGTAAGACCATGTTTGCAATTAAGACTATAGTTGATGAAGAAATGTTGAAGCATATCAATACAATGAAGGTGCCTAAGAAAGCATGGTACATGTTGCCTCACTTTTCTCAAAGAAAAATGATGCAAGATTGCAATTTCTAGAGAACGAACTCCTGTCAATTGCTCAAAGGGAGATGACTATCAACCAATACTTCACCAAGATAAATAAAAAAAAAAAAAAAAACTCTATGTCGTGAAATCTCTCAATTAGATTTTACTTCCACTCTTTCAGAATCAAGAATGAGGAGAATTATTATCCAAATCTGTGAATTAGATTTTACTTCCGCTCTTTCAAAATCAAGAATGAGGAGAATTATTATCCATGGTCTTAAACCTGAATATAGAAGTTTTATTATTACTATTCAAGGTTGGGCGGTCCAACTTTCTTTGATTGATCTAGAAAATATGCTTGCCAGTTAAGAAGTATTAGCTAAGCAAATGTCAGAGGTCACATTAAAGAGCAATAAGGAAGAAGCACTCTTTAGTGGCCAAAGAAAAGGTCATTTAAAATATCAAAAGAAAATAGGATAAATAATAGATGAAGAAACTCCAAAACGCTCTCAAGTAGAGGGAGCTAGTAAAACTAATCAAAGTCATGAAAATAGAAAAAAAGGTGAATGTTATAACTGTAGAAAGATAGACCATGCTAGAGATTGTCGTCGAAATAAAAAGGCAGCAGAAAGCAACGCAGTCACCTTCTAGGCTGAGAGCATTAGTGAAAAAGAGTGGTATGCAGAGGCATGCTTTGCAACAATAGATCTCAACCCCTAGTCCACATCCAATATGGTAAAGAACGAAGTGTTGGCTCTCTATGCGGAAGAGGTAAGTTATGAAAATGATTGGATTGTTGATTTAGGTTGCTCAAACCATATGACAGGAGATAAGAGGAAGCTGCAAAACACATCTGAGTATAAAGGAAGCTGAGTTGTAACTACAACAACTCAAAGTTGCCAATAGCCCACGTTGGCAAAATTATGACAATGCCTTGCTTCAATTTCAATTAAGTGGAACTAGAGAACGAATTTTATGTGCCTGGAATGAAGAATTTAGTGTTAATATCTAAATTGACATCAACAGGTAACTTTGTTGTGTTTGGACCTGACGATGTCAAAGTGTACCATAATCTCAAAGTTAGTGGTATGTCATTGAGAGAAGAGCGAAGAATGGACTCCATCTACGTAATGTAGCAGAGACCGCCTACGTGAATAAGACATGAAAGAATGAAATAACAGATTTGTGGCATGTAAGACTTGGTCATGTTAGCTACAGGAAATTGAAAATGGTGATAAACAAGCCTATGCTTAAAGGGCTGCCTCAACTTGATATCAAAGAAGACATGGTTTATGCTGGTTGCCAATATGGAAAGGCATATCAACTGCCATTCAAGGAGTCCAAATTTAGAACATAATAATCATTGGAGCTGTTGCATTCTGACATATTTGGTCCTATCAAGTAATCTTCAATCAGTGGTATGCACTACATGGTGACTTTTATTGATGACTTCTCCAGGTATGTTTAGGTTTTCTTTATGAAAGAGAAGTCTGAAACAATTATAAAGTTTAAAGAATTCAAAGAACAAGTTCAAAATGAATTCCGAAAGAGAACTCAATGCCTATGTACAGATAACGAGGGAAAATATACGTCTAATGAATTCTCGCAATACTTGCAAAAGTGTAAGATACGCCATCAATTGACGTGTCCAAACATTCCACAACAAAATGGAGTGATGGAAAGAAAAAATATACATCTTGTAGAAGTATGTTGTAGTATGTTACATGCAAATAATGTGGTAGGAAAATTTTGGGCTGAATGCATGAGAACAACAATCCATGTGGTTAACAGACTTCTCCAACAAAGACTTGGGTTCAAGTCGCCTTATGAAAGGTTGCTGAATATCAAGCCAATAGTTGGACACTTTCGAGACTTTGGTTGTGTGTTATGTGTTTGTACCAGATCATCTGAGAAAAAAGTTTGACAAGAAAGCAATCAAGTGCATCTTTGTTGGATATGACAACCAAAGACAAAGGTGGAGATGAGTTTATCCTATCAATGGACAATGTTATACATCAAGGAATGTGATATTTGATGAAGCATCATCATAGTGGGCACCCGAATTAGAAAAGGCACCCAAATATGAGAAGACTTTCAAAGAAGAACCAGAAGAAGAAATAAGTCAAATACAACAAGCTCCAATAGAAATAGAAGAAGAAAACATTGAAGACGATAAAAATCAATTAAGAACAAAAAGCCCTTGGCAAAATGGAGTACATAATCAAGAGTCACAATTATAGAGATTAACAAGACTAAGAAAACCTAATTCTAGATATGTGAATGCAACATTAGTAACATTTGAGAAGCCAACAACATACGAAGAAGCGTCAAAGAATATCCAATGGAGAAAATCCATGAAAGAAGAAATTGATGCATTAAGAAAGAATTGAACGTGGGACTTGGTGCTGAAGCCTAAAGATGTTAAATCCACATCTTGTAAATGTGTTTACAAAATTAAAACTCAAGTAGATAGGATGGGAAAAAGATACAAAGTTCGACTGGTGGCTCGAGGGTTTTCTCGACAATATGGCTTAGACTATGATGAGACCTTCAGTCCTATAGCAAAGCTTACCACTGTTGGAGTCTTATTAGCACTTTCTACTAGTAAGGGATGGAAGTTATGGCAGATGGATATTAAGAATACTTTCTTAAATGGAGAGCTAGATCGAGAAATATATATGGAGCAACCAAAAGGATATGAGGATTAAACTCATCATGACTACGTCTGCAAGCTAAGAAAGGCTTTATATGGTTTGAAGCAAGCACCAAGAGCCTGGTACAGGAAAATTGCAAAGTTTCTAGTTGAAAGTGGCTTTGTAGTAGTTCCAGCAGATTCCAGCTTATTTGTCAAAGCTTAAGACTTAAAGGTCACAATCATATTAGTCTATATGGATGATCTAATCATAACAGGAGACCATATAGAAGAAGTTTGACAAATAAACCAGAATCTACTAGTCCGATTTGAAATGAAAGAGCTTGGAGAACTAAAGTGTTTCCTTGGATTAGAGGTGGAACGCTCAGAAAAAGAATTGTTCCTTGGACAACAAAAGTTTGCAAAGGATCTTCTGTAGAAGTATGGCATGAGTGACTGCAAGCTAATATCTACACCAATGGAGGTTAACAAAAAGTTCAGCATGCATGAAGGTAAAGATCTTGTAGACTCAACGATGCATCTCCAGTTGATAGGTAGCTTAATCTTCCTTACCTTAACAAGACCTTGAAGGAACTTTTATTCAAGAGTACCTACGAGCGGAAGTGGATCTTTCCAATTTATTGTGACAAAATTTTCACATGTATTCAAACATACTAATATGCATTCATAATGCTAAATTATTGACATGCTCAAAGGAATAATAAATAAGAGATCGAGAGATCATACCAGTTGAAGACTTATTCTTCACAGAAAATCTCGCTTTCGCTGAGACGGTAAGCAATCGCTCAGGAAAATCCAATCGTCTACCTCGAACGGTCTCCACACAAACAGAAGGAAACGGAGGACGAAACCACCACTCAGAGCCCTCAGTATTCTTAGAGTGAGAATCCAAAGGATGGGCTTTGTTTGGATTTGGTAGAAGGAAGGAGGAAGGGAGATCGTATACAACGATCAAGCAAGTGGGAGATAGGCTCGTCTATCATATAGATAAAATGCTTGATCGTTTAGGTGAAAAATACGATCATGTAGAAAAAGGTAAGTGATCGTCTATACGATCGTTTAATAAATATCGGACGCTAAACGACCGCTTAGGAAAAGGTAAATGATCATTTAGTAAATAGCACGCGCAGGTGTAATTGTTAAGCGATCGCTCAGCACTATTGTATAGGTAAGCGATCATTCAAGCACTATCGTATAGGCACAGGTTTTGCTAAACGATGACACTCTTCAACACAATGTCCGCGCATCCAATGTTTAACACACTGTGAGCTATTTAAGCGTCTTAAAGTGATTTTTCAACTTACTCATCCATTATGAAAACAGAAGAGACACCGTCCTATTACTCCTTTAACCGTCCAATTAATAGAAAATGAATATCATCACATCATATTCATAACCTATGAATTAATATCATATATTAATCATAGTATTTTTCCTCTACTAGATATAAATCATATTTATATTCAATTTCCTCCAAATTAATGTATTTCATACTTGATTATAAGTAATTTTTTCATGCTTGATTATAACATTTATAATACATGATGCATGAATAATTGCACAACCTAAGGTGGGTTTTTAACTATATGACAAATATTTTGGCATATAAGCACCATACATCACATGTATAAGCAATAAAAGTTGATGAACCAGGTAAAATTGCCTTAAAACACAAAAAGGAAAGCTAACTATTACAAAGACAAGGAGTCTCCAGTCAAACAGACGAATCGGGTCTTGAACCGCTCAGCAAAGCATCGCTTCTCCAACCATCCATTGTGTACTAAGCACCCCGCGATCGTCTACACAATAAAGAAAACCCTTCCTTCTATCGCTTACCTATGCTCCCAGAGCTAAACAATCATTTAGCATTCACTATACGATCGTCTAAAAAAATCCAAACGATCGTTTAGTTATTACTACACGATTGTGTACCTTTACTAAGCGATGAAGCCTGAAGTACACGATTTCTTAGCGCGCTCTACTCAACGCTCGCCTTCTGCGATCGTCTAAGCGACTACGATGCCGCGAAGCACCATCGCCTAAACGATCATTTAGCTAGCGCCTCCATATCACATACGCATGATCGCATAAGTAGTAACTAAGCGATGAAGCTTGCTAACTACACGATCATCTAGCGCGCGCCTTCTACTAAACGAAGAGCATCGCATGCTCCCACTACGATCGTCTACCCCCAGCGCCTACGCGATCGCACAACCAACACCACGCGATATGGTAAACGATTACCCCATCGCTTAGCATTAGCTAACGATCGTTTAGAAAATACTACACGATTGTCTAGAAGAAAATCTATAAACGATCGCTTAGTTAAATCCCCATGATTGTTTACCTGAGGCTACAGATCCGACCAACGTTTAGTCTTCTCTTCTCGTTGAGAACTGCATCACCATGCGCCAAAGCTTCATCACGAACAACTCGACGAACTTCAACTTTCAAATTACAGACTCGATTCAAAGTTAATTTCGCCCAAAAACACAAGGGCCCTTACAATTAACACTTTGTAATATTGAAAGCTTTAACAAAAAAGGCAATTTAACAACCCCGACAACGTTCATCAAATCATCACAAATGCAGAAAAACGGTTACTACAAATGCAAAAACCACCACTCGATTTAAAAATGCGTTCGATTCAGATCTGTAATTTGGAATATCAAATAAATCTAGCTTTGATACCAATTGAAGGAAATCGGACTCGAGATTTTCATGAGCAATAGAATAAGACTATTCCAATTAACAATCATGAAATGAACATATATTTACAGTCGAATATAAAAACAACGCCGGTTATTCAAACCATACAGATAAATATACAGCATCGAATACATCACTCAAATGAACAAAGGAAAACTGTATAAACAATGGCAGAAACGTCTCCACGCTCCATTGGCGCATGAACGCTCGAACAAAAACAAACCTCGATGCCCAATCTAACGACCGCAATACCGACACGAACACAGAACGAACACTTCGTGCTCATCCTCAATGATGTCCTCGGTCAGAACTCCTCTGCAACAACGAACGCCCTCCCACACACCACGACGTCCTTCAGAAAACCTCAATGGTGTCGACTTAAGTCTGACACCACAATAAGGCGACCTTGTGTTCATCGGTGTGTGAGAATCTAAGAGGTGGGCTCTAATTCACTTGGTATGAGGCAGATAAACAGAGGAAACACACGATCGCGTACACGATTGGGCAGTGGGAGATGGCGGAGACCTATCGTAATAGGTCGATGCCCAATCATTTAGATAAAGCTATTGTGATCGTCATAAGCAAATACTCTTGCGATCGTTTAGCTCTATCGTTTAGCTCGGTCTGAAGTCGCCGTACAGACTCTACCATCGATCATTTACGCTTAGAGCCAACGATCGTCTAGCAAGTTATGCGATCATTTAGTAAAACACTGCCACGATCGTTTAGCTCGCCAAACCGTTCGTTTAAATAAATTCGTATTTACTTGACGACCCGTGAGTTTCTTTGCGCGAGAAGAAAAAACTCAAAATCCTTTTCAAATCTTTTGTAAAACTTTCTTTTTGAAAATAGGAAACGACTTTTCCTTTTAAACTCACGGTTACCATGATCCAATAACCACCCACTACTTTGTCTATTTAAAAGAAAAAATATTAATTATCCATAATATAATATTATTATAACATAAATGATACCACTTATCGTACTATATTTATAACCTATAGTCTTAATATTTCATCTCATGAAAAATATAAACCATAGTTTTTTTTTTTTTCTATTCCATGGTACTTAATGTAAATCTCATTTACATCAATCCTCCACTAGATGTATCTTATACATCATACCGATTATATCATATATAATCAAAATACCTATTGTCAATTTGAACATTTCAAATCAACACCAAGAACTGATCCTCAACTGTATCCAAGCTACCAAGAGGACCTCATGGACCTGTAACTCCAAAGCTTCAACGGTACGTGAATAACTTACTAAACTCTTTAGTCACAGGATCCACCATCCGTTAACTGCCAGACACTCTACTAAAGACCGACAGTTGACCTCTCTATACTACAGATATATTATGTGTCCATCTTAACCAATTAGTAGG
Organism: Benincasa hispida; assembly: GCF_009727055.1. Classification (NCBI taxonomy): domain Eukaryota; kingdom Viridiplantae; phylum Streptophyta; class Magnoliopsida; order Cucurbitales; family Cucurbitaceae; genus Benincasa; species Benincasa hispida. The sequence goes on along the minus strand of NC_052352.1, from coordinate 269,364 downwards.
GCGACAAGCTTTCACAGATCGCTCGTAAGTATAGTTGGGCTAATAACCGTTATGCCCCTATAGTTACATCTGTCTCCTTAAGTACCATTAATCCCTCTAATGAACATAAGTCATAGTTCTACTATGACTGAGTCTTCTCTTCCACAGAGAACCTGTGGCCACTATGTTCAAGCCTCGGAATCAGCTCTTAAGGGAGCAATCTCTTTACTTATCCCTACTTCGGGAAAGGAGTGAATTCTATATTGTGGACTGAGTTCCCAGCTCACAGTCATTTTAGTTTTAAAAGTCTTATCACCGCATCCTCTTTGATTACCGCAATCATTTGACATAGATAAATTTAGTAAGTTACCGTATGTTATCTCTTTGTCAAGTATGATTTCAATGATGAAAAACATGCTTCTATTTCTTTCGTATATACTAGAGTCATCTTAACTTTAAGATAGTCACCTCATGAAATATTTCTAGAAGTTAGGGGTTTACTAGCTTTCTTTCAAACTCTCTTTACAACGCATTCTAAGAACATCGCATGACTCATTTCAATCTTTTGGCAATGAGAGCATTGCCGCATTTTAAATTTGGGGGTGAGGTATTTATTTTCGACCAAAGAATAACAACTCCACTATCAATGCAATGGAAAACCCATGTTGATAAGAGTTGAGTTGTGAAAGGCACTTACCCGTAGTTGAATGTCCGCATGACACACGTGGGGGCAAGCCAAAATGAAAGTAAGTCACCAGGATCAACGCATAAATAAATGACCGTAACTCCACTGCCAAGTAGGCATGAGTATAGTCTGAGAAAGAGTGCATTGCTCATAGTTGGATGTTCGCATGACACCCGTGGGGGCAAGCCAAAACGAGGCAATGCACTTGGATCAGCGCAAGGTCAGAAAAAAATAACAATGACAAGAGATATGCAAGGATAAAATCATTTGACACCCCGGTAGAAAATTTTCTTTTTGAAATAAATCATGCGATGTTCCAGAATTTAGTAAAGTCCTTTTGAAGATTAAACTTGCGATCCCTAGGTCTTAGAAATATTTTGAGAGGAGACTTAAACAAGACTTAAGGAAATTTTGGTATGTAGGATTTGAACGAAGTATCCTTGAGAAATCTAGGAAAAGAATATTGCGATTGACTTGCTAAAGGAATCTTTAGCTTATGCTTGAGGACAAACATTCTTTAAATTTAGGGGTATGATAACGGGCAGAAATGCACATTATCATAGTGCTAAGTTCTTAAACAATGTTGGATTGCATTGATAAAACATGTTAAATTGCGTCCATCAAGCATCAATTTGATAATATTGCGATCGCATGCATTCATCGCATAGAAATAGTTGATTTTTGTGTTTTTATGCAGAATATGCGTTGATGCAATGAAAGAATTCCAATCATAGGAAATCATTGGTCGAGCGCAACTTCACCGCAAGTCTTTGCGATGATTGTGTTCGCAAACATTCAACCAAAAAGGATTGTCGCAACTTGGTCAGCGGAACATGGTGGGTGCATCTGGGTTAATCGCGATGGGACAGAAAGCTGATGACAGTCGAATCCGAATTAAGTTGATAGTCGATAACGATCACAAGTATATTCAGCTTTTTGGTGACAAATATCGACACATCAGTCAGGAATTAAAGCCATCCCATCTGTACAATCATGAGAGAGAAACTGTCGTTCACATTGGATGTTCTATAAATACTAGAGGCATTCTTCAGAAAAGGGGTTCACCATCTTAGTTCGAAGTTTCATTACGTCCTTGTTCATAGTTTTCTTTCGTTTTAAGCGGACGCGAGAGAGGAGGTTTTGCCGATAGATCGTTCTGGTAAGCTTGGGAGAGCACCAGAAGCTTCAAGGATAGAGAGAGGGCCGACGCCTGCGGAAGCGGGAACATCTTTAGAACCGAATAAAGATATACAGTATAAAAGCCTGGTCAGCAGGAATTGTTACTAGGCTCTCTATCTTTAACTTCCCATTGTTTTTTGTACTCCACTCATTTTCAAAATGGAATCTATTCTCTATATTTGTTCACTCTCTGTTATTTCATGCATGAGTAGCTAAATTAGTTGAATGGGTTGAGAAGCATTTAACTAGCACAACTAGGGAATCTTCACTCTATGTGATTATCTTTGTATATGTATGCTTCATTCGTCCATTAGAGATATTTCAAGAGGTAGTCTAAGGACAGGATCTAGGCTTGGAGGTCAGGTTAGAATCTAGGCTAGGGAGAGTCAAAATTAGAATGCATAATCAAGAGATAGGAGCTTAGGAATAAGCACTATTTGTTATCAACGCATCGCATGCATCCTAAAATAGTATATGATTATATGTGGTCACCTTGCTTTTATGCATTTTGCATCATCACATAGGACAAGAGTAGAGACTTAGGGATAAGCTCTATGGACACTTTTGTATTCAACACATGCGTCCTAGACTTAGGAGCATCGCATTTTCATTAGAAAATGACTTGCTGTGCATGGTGGTAGCATGATCGCATAGTCTAACGCATTCCTAAGTAACGCTAGCTAAAGATCTTCCCAACTCGTTCATCGCATACTCAGTGCATCTATCACACAACTGAATTTTCTCAAATCCGCTGCATTTGTTTATTTTCTCATTAACGCAATCAACAACAAACCAACAATTTATTTATTTGGTTACCGCAAAGTCTTCCTAAAAATTACCAACGCAACCTGTTTTCACAAGTCCCTGAGTTCGACCTTGGACTTACCAGGAAACTCAGTGGAATTTACACTTGGATTCCACTGAGGAAACTTGAGTATACAACACAATTTCACTATCGCATATCATCCATATTTCCACTTCATAAAAATAAGCATAAAAAAGCAGGAGTTCCCAAAACACTCAGGATTGAAGTCGTGTCACCTATGGTCATTTAGGTGAGATGCAAGTCTCTAGTATCAACAACGTTATATATAGAGTCTAGTCATCTCGTGGTCCAGGTCTTATATCTCTTTGTATAGGACACCCCCGTTCTCCACATGAATGGTTAGGATTTATCATATGTAGTAGTTTACGACACTTGCAAACCTCTACAAAACAGGTCGTATCCGTAGTGTTACCAGGATCAAGTATCTCACCTTAATCCTTATACTACAGACCGATTTAGGTTATCACTTAAGGCATGATCCACTTGTATATCACTTATACATGCTTAAGTTCACATAAGATAACTAAGGAGTTTTATTTATTGGATAAGAGTAAATGTCATAATTAAATAACATTTATTTTATTCATGAACAATGTGTATCTTTACAAAACAACGAGACTTCGGGAGAATTAGGACACCAATCCCAACAGTATGAATAAACATCTCAAAGGAAAAAGTCTATAAATATTCTAGAACAACCTTAGGTTTAAGAAATTCTAAAGAATTCCTTTAGATAAGAATAAACTAAGAAATATCTAATTATTTAGAATCCCAGAATAATCTAAGAGATCTTCTTGCTTAGGTTCTAAGGATCTCATGCTTATATATAGGAAGTGTAGCTCCATTTCTAAGCCAAGCAAGCGAAGAGAGGAAGAAAAAAAAGCAAGAGAGTTAGAAAGAAACATAGAGTGAAAAGTGAGTAAGTGTGTCTTAAGAGAGTGAAAAAGTATTCTCTCAAAAGTGTCCAATTTTGTACATTCATAATAAAAGTTTATTTCTTCCAAGATTGTCGCTCTTCCTTTTGTACCAATTTCTTCAACAGAAAATTAACACTAGAAACTAAAGTGAGCATTAATAAGAACTCAAGGGTAAAAGTTTAAGGTATTAAAATCTAGGGATCAAATGAAATTAAAATTAGTAAATATGTAACATTTAGATTGAGTTAGATAGGAATCAAATGAAAAATAAACTTAAAACTTATCATAAAAGTGTAACATTTTAAAACCTAAAGACCAAATAAAGATTAAGGTAATTAAGACTTAAAACCTTAGTAATCAAAAAGTGTCATACCCCCTCCAAGTTACTCTTTTAACCTGGGAAGGGATGTGAAAACAGTAGATCCTAATACTCTTATGACACTTATTGCCCCTCTAATACTTATAACCAGTTTCCTTGCTCCTGAATGACCTGGTAAACAAGTTTATATATCTATATCTTTATATACACAACTTGTAATTAAAACCTTATAAGCATTCAGAACTCCGGTAGCATAAGTGGGACCATCATACAACAATATTTACAACCTATTTACAAACAAGGTTCTCAACCCAACTAATATGTACATGACTTCAGGGCAACAAAATACATAATATATACCTAAAAAGCTTTTGGGTTATTTGAGATCTTTGGTTAGGTTTGGTAGATGATAGCTATAAGCTTGACATCGGGAACTCGGTTGCTACCTAGAGAGTAAAAACATTTATAATAAAAAACGTGAACTGGGAAGCTCAGTGAGTGACTACTTAGATGAATAAATATACTTTAAGTTAAAAGAAACCACTATAAATCAAATATATTTTCAGAACTTCAGGGTTTATGAAACATGCTTGTAAATCAATAGATTTTGACAACATCAATTCATAAAAAAAAAAATATCATGAAAACCCTGGAAACATAGTATAACATACTTATATCTCATTATGCATCATTCCATAACTAGTACCCTTCAATCTTGGTTGAGGTAGAGTAAGCTCAATACACTCAACATCAATAACTCTCATACGTGCACGTAGAAATGCCCCCAAAAGGCTAAGCACCCTTGCACACGATCTAAAGCCTATGTGTGTGCCAAGGTGGGTCCCAAAGACCAATATTATATGTTTGACTGAATTTTCCAGGTACCTTCATCTCCTTAAGCATCAAGGTCCCAGATAACTTCTTCTCCTTGAGTGTCAGGAGTTTTTAAGGAAAGGTACATAAAACAGTGCTTAAGTACAAACTCAGTTATCATTTCATAAATAACATATCATAGGAATAGGTAATTTTATAATATCATACTTAAAACCATGCTAGGAAAATTCATCTTGTGAAATCAATGCTTGAACATATCACTTGTAGAGATAGTATATGAAATTCATACTAAGTCAATCATTTCCAGCATAAATTGAAGTAAACAACTTATTGAGAGAGAAATCATGCTTAAAACATAACTTCAGAAACATTAGGACATCAAGCTTTGAACATATGGTTAATATGGCACACTTTATCAGAAAACCATTTCATTTCAAGTAAAACCATGCTTTGAAAATATTAAAGGAAATCATTTTAAATCATTTGTAAATCACGGATACTTATTTGACTCCCATGGTTTGTAGGCTTTTCCAATCTCAGTTTGGTCTGTAAAATAGATTAACATCCTTTAATTAATACTTCTGAATATCCTTTAAGCTTGATAACTTCTAAGTAAATCTCAATGTTTATGCTTACTCCTTAAATCCCTAATTAATCCTTAAACCTCTTTTTGAGTCCTTACTTAGTCACTTTTATAGCTTAAAGTCCAAAGCACTCCTTAATGGCTCAAAAATTGTTTATCAACTTCAAACTCTCAAAGTTAGACCAATGCCAAGCCCATGGCAGCTAGGGTCACTGTTAGGCCAGATGTAGGCACTAGAACATGCATATAGGTGCTTAGGCGCGCTCACAGAGCCTTTAGATGGGTGATAAGGCTAGCAACACACATGTGCGCTAGGCATAAAAGATGCGCGGATTGGGCATCGAACGATTATGTGTCTAGGCATCGAGCAACAAACAACTGGCGTTAAACGTGGGTGAGCGAGGGCTGTCACTATCACACAGTTGGGCGCTGTTACACGTACATTAGATGTGTTGCGTTCAGCTGACACACACAAGACACCCTATCGACAGACCAACTCCCCACCTAACTTCTTCAACCTTTGGCCAATAGCCTTCCCTCCAGACACCTAATTTTTAAATTCCACTTTAGTACTCAAAATGCTAGTTCCAACCTATTTAATTCAATTTTTCTTTCCATAAACCTCTTAAACAATCTTTAAGCCTACTTACCTCTAAATTTGAGCTTCTAATTCCTTCCAGATAGCTCAAATTTCACCAATCTTCACAGCTTGCTCGGCTTTTGCCCAAAAACTTAAGACCATCTTGGATTTCCTCCAAATTTGAATAGCTTTTTCGCAGAATTTTGCCATGGCTACATAGATCATGCTTCAATTTGGTTGAAAAATTTCTTCCCTTACATGAGTAAATTGGGCAAACCGAATTCCTCTTTTTTATCCCTTATTTATACTTTTCTTTGCATGACTTCCTCACACCAAAATCTGGCAGCTCAGGCCACTAAGTTTTGTCTTAAGCCTATTATATAGACACATAATCCAATAATTAAAATTTAATTAATCTACTTAATGCATATCCAATTTAATAATGCGATTGAGATGCCTACCTTCCTTTCGGTCACTTTAAGCCACACATCCACATGCAGGTCACTTTAAGCCACACATCCACATGCATGCTACACTTCCCCTCATGCCTCATGCTATCCACTAAGCAAGGCTTCCCATGACTTGCTCACATACACCTCCTAGCCATACTCATTCTAACCACAAGTCCTTATGGCCAATGTCTAGTCCCATACCCAGGCTACACTTTCCTTCACTCTTCACTTACTCCTTTACTCCTTCCAAGCTCCACGTCTAACCTCCTTTCCTTCAATCATTCTTAAAATTTCACAAAGCGTTTAGGAACGCTTAACCCTTAAACCAACACCCACATGGGTTCATTTAAGTCTTTTCAAGCTTAACATTTAGAAATTTTTCTTCTTCCATTTCTTCACCTTACTAAACTTTTTTACCTAAACAACAAATGTTAAGTTTAGTAATTATCTTAAGGCATACCAACATCAAAGTAAATTTCAATCTAGAGGTATTTAGAAACTCAAGTTTTAGGGTTTACGAAAAGAGTTTTTTGTCTTCCTTCTAGTGTCTTCTTTGACTTCTTTGAGGTTTTTTTTAATCCTTTTCTTGGGTTTTGTGTGGATGTTTTTTTTTCAAAGAAATTAATGAGTTATAGTTTGTATAATATTTCAAAGATATATTTTTTTACAAGTAATACTTCGGAGCATTCCCGGCATCATCTATTTTTATGCATCTCAGTCTCATCATATACATGGAAAAATAATTAAAATATTTTTTTAAAAACAGTATATGCTTTAACCTTGGATTGAAGAATTTTAACATCTAACTTCTAAATCAATCATATATGCTTTAATCAATTGACTTATCTTTAAGTTCATAAATATATTTGGTTTGATTTCTTTTATACTCACAGATAACTCTGATTCATTAAACTTTTGTTGATTAATATTATAATTAAGGAAGGGTTTAAAAGTAGAGGGTCTAAATACTCAATAAAAAGTAAAGTTAAGCATATAAATTTAGAAAGAATTTTAATGTAAACATTAATTTATCTCTAAATCAGTAAATTTATTCCAACTCTTGCACTTTTCACCAATAATTAAGCTCTTAAAATTAGTATGTTAATTAATTTGGGCTAAAACGAGTGGGGCATCCCTAGAATAACAGATATTGACATGGCATTTTAGGGAAAACTTGAAGAAGAAGGAATGTTGTTGGAGGGTTGGAGTAGGAGTAGAACGCACGCCTTAGCCTCTTTACACAATTTTAAGGCGAAAAAAAAAAAAACAAAAACAAAAACAAAAAAAAAAAAAAAAACTTTTCAATTTGTACATGAGGTTGTAATAGATGTGATCCCACTATCTTTAGTAATTTGTTCAAATTTTTAGTTATAAATTTGGATGAGTGTTGCAATATTATCTTTAAACTTAAAATAGTGTAGAAATTTTTATGAGGGTAAAACGGTTAAAAATATTTATAAGATATAGTAAAAAATTTTAACTATCAATAATAGACGTTGATAGACACTGATAGACTTCTATCAATGTCTATCAATGTCACTGATAGGCACTGATAGAAGTTTATCCTTGTTTATCAACATCTTTCATTGATAATTCTAAAATGTTACTATATTTTATAAATATTTTAATTCATTTTTCTATATTTAGAAACAATCCAATTTTTACTCTCAATTTGTTGAAAAAAATATACTTTCAATGTTGGTATAAATTTGATAAGTTTTTTATTTTAAAAAATAACATTAAACATTATAGCTAACTTTTTTGTCAAAATGGATGAGTTTTGGTAAAATTAATTATTCAACTGTTAATTCATAGGCTCATTAAATTTAAATTTGTGTAAAACTTGATAATATTAAAATGAATGAAATTTTGAGATTTTTATCTAGCTTTTTTTTTTTTCCTTGTTAAAATGAGTCGGTGAGAATTAGGTTGAAGATGGAAATTATATTTCAAATTCAGTGTCCAACTTTGTGAATCAGAAGTTTGAGGTGAAAATATTTTCAACCAAGGTTAGGAGTAAAAATTGAATTTTCTCCAAAAATTTATTCTAGAGTTCAAGACTCCATTTAGTAACTATTTTGTTTTTGTTTTTAAAATTAGGCCTATAAACACTATTTCTACTTCCAAATTTTCTTTATTTTTATTTGCTTTTCACCAATTGTTTAAAAAACTAAGTCAAATTTTGAGAAAGTTGCTTTTATTTTTAAAATTTGACTAAGAATCCAATCATTGTACTTAAGAAATATGTAAATCATTGTAAGAAATATAAATGAAATAGGCTTAACTTTTAAAAACAAAAACAAAAAACCAAATGGTTACCAAATGGGGTCTTAGTTTTCAAATTTTGGCTTAACTTTTTAAACCATTTATAAAAAGTATTTAATAAATAAAGAAATTTGGAGGAAAAAATAGTATTTGTAGATTTAATTTTTTAAAAATAAAAACAAAACATTAATGATTATCAAACTATTTGTAATTCTAATTTGAGTGACATGTTAAAGAGGTTCTAAAAGTTCTTGGAACACTACTTAATGTAGGTCTCTACTTTCATTTATTTTATTTGGTCAACAATTTGCGAGTAGGAGATAAAAACATCAACCTTTTAAGATGATATTCTTCTCTTTATTCAGAATATGTTTGGATTGACAAATCTACGTATATATGTCCCTTTATTTAATTAGTTATGTTTGAGATTGAGAATACATAAATTAATCTCACAATTCACGAAGTAAAAGTGTTACTTTCTAAAACATTCGAACAAAATTAATGAAGACTAGACTAAAAAAGGGAGGGTACTATTTATATAATATATATGGAAAATACTTGGATTAAATTCTATTTTAATTCCCGAACTTTGAATTTTATTCTATTTTGGTCCCTAAGCTTTTAGAAACCTCTATTTTAATCCCTGAACTTTTAAAAAGTGCTTACTTTAATTCCTGTTATTAAGATTATGTTAACTCTTACACAAAATGATGAGATGACTTGTAATTTTAGATGACTAGATGATAGGTCTCCAATTATGTTGCAATATCAAAAAAGAAAGAATAAAAGAGATAAGGAGAAGTCGGCGATTGAATCGGTTAAGGATTACTGTCAATTCTATTGAGAGAAGTTGAGGTTTAAAGAGAAGAAAGAAACCGGAAGGGAGGGAGGGAAGTGTGAATATCAAGAGTGAGGAAGGAGAGCTCTCGAGAGTGGGAGTTCGGAAGTCTCTATTGTGTAGAATTCATTGTTGTGTGTTGCTCGTCTACTTCTTCTACTAAGCGATCGTGTAGCAGAGTTCAGCGATCATGTAACATTTGGTAGGCGATCTTATAGCATTTAGTAGGCGATAATATAGAATTCGAGAGTGAATATCAAGAGTGAGGAAGGAGAGCTCTCGAGAGTGGGAGTTCGGAAGTCTCTATTGTGTAGAATTCATTGTTGTGTGTCGCTCGTCTACTTCTTCTACTAAGCGATCGTGTAGTAGAGTTCAGCGATCATGTAACATTTGGTAGGCGATCTTATAGCATTTAGTAGGCGATAATATAGAATTCGATAAGCGATCGTGTAATATTTTGTAAGCGATCGTATAGTACTTTGTAAACGATCGCAGGATGTTTTGTGAACAATCATCTAGTATTACTCAACGATCGTATAGAGACTGTAAGCAATCGTGTAGTATTTTGTAGTACCTAGACTGCAAAGGATCCTTACTCACATGTAAGTATATATTCCATTGAAATAGTAAGTTGTTCACGTGAAGGGAGATGATAGAGCCCTGTTGAGATATGAAACTGCAAAATGTCCCACTCAATGTAGGGTCCATGGTTCATGGTTATGTTATACTAACTAGCTGGTTGTGATTTTATATGAAATTGAGTGTCCATACATCTTTGGGGATGTCCCTTTATTTCTTCCTCACCACAAATTAGAATTACCTCTCTCCACATAGCCATATCATAGAGTCCATCCAAAATGAATTAGGTTATATTTAAAATACATTTTCAAGTATTTAGTTTTAAAAATAAATTATTTTGAGAAAAATTAAAATATTTTACCATCACTAAAAATAGATTTTTAAGTGTATTTTTATCCTTTTTTATTAAAAAAATGTTTAAATTAAAATGAATTTTAAAAATATTTTTTCTCAGATCAATCTAAACAGACATTTATTCTTGAACATGTAGAGAGAAATCGAGATACAGAGAAATAGAGAGTTAAAAATTATTTAGAGCATGTTTATTTCACATTTTTTTAATTTTTAAATTTCATAATATTATTTATCTACGAAAATTTAAAATCTATTCGACAGTAATTTTTTAATACCATCTGTACTATTTTTTTTTGTACTGAGAGATTAATATATAGCCTAATTAATTAAAAAAATTAATATCAATTAATTATTATTATTAATTTTATTTCATTATTAAAATATAAAATTATATAATTAAATTAAGTTTAATCTAACAATATATAAGATACACTAAATTTATGATTACGTTGGTTGTTCTCTTACGAAATTGTAAACTTAAGATATTTAACCCCATTTGGTAACCATTTGGTTTTTTGTTTTTGTTTTTTAAAATGACTATAGATACTAGGCTTAATTTTTAAAAACGAAAAAATAAAAACGAAAATCGTTGTCAAATGAAGTTTAAGTTATTATTTAGTTTTGGTTTCTATATACAACATTAATAAGTCAAATATAGATATTTAATTTTCAGACATTAATTATCATATATATTAAAACACAAATATTAATTATCATAATTATCATGTATATTAAAACACAAATATTAATTATCATATACATATGAAATTTAAACTTTTAAATTTCAGATATTTAAAAATATTCATACAAATGAAAAAATATCTACAATTCACATGGATCCTCATTTTGCCACTACCTACTTAATTTTTCTCTTATATTATACAAATGCTACATTATTATAATATGAGATTCATTTATCTTTCACATTGTTAACCACATGAATGGAGTGAAATTGAAAAGATACAATTGCAATTGAGAATTATAGGATGATATTAAAATAATCAATTAAGAATATGTTTACCGACGCATACCTATAATATCTAGGGCCATGAAGGTATAAATATTCATATTTTTGTGTTGTGGAATAGACTTAATTTGATTATCAATAATTGAATGAACAGCTTCGGATGCTTGTCGAGACATATGAAAGAAGACAAACTAAACCCCAACATATCACAATTGGTTGTTGCTGTAATACACAATTTGCAATCCCTTTCAATTCAACTTACCCTACCACACCCTAAACTTGTTATCTATATTCTTAACCTCCACAAAAATACACCCCCTTAACTATTCTTGGACACAAATCCCATCAAGGAATAAATAAAAATCCACCCACCTACATTTTTCTTTCACTTTCTCCCAAAAAAAATGAAAATTTTGTTCTACATGAATACAACCATGGTAAAGAGAGTAAGGATAAGAGATTTCAAAATGTTGAGCGAGGGTATAAATTATTGCAAACTTGAATAACTACTATTGTGGTGTTTTAGAAGTGATCAAGGCAATTAGGGTTGTAGTTTTTTGAAACTGATTAATCGTCAAACATCAGTTTAAACATGTCATTGTAAAAGATTACACATAATCTCGAGTGTTACTTTTTCTCGTCCTTTTTTATTGCTTCACGTTATTATTGCTCAAATAATTTGTGATGGACAAGAGAAAAGAACCCCCAACATTTTCCTTACAATTTCCCCACAAGAATCCAAAGATTCCCACTAGGTGCATTTTCATCGTCTTCTACAATCTACAACTCACCATCTTTAAATAAACCCCCCACTATCCTTCTCCTTTACTCACTCTCCATAAACTCAATTTCATCTCACTTCCTCCTTAAAATGGCTTCCAAATTTTTTTCTTTATCAACCATTCTTATCTTCTCTCTCCTCCTCTGCTCTGCCCTGGCCACCCCATGCGACCAACCCAAAACCAAGCCGGCGCCGGCCGTGCCAAAAGGAAAACCCGCCATCCCCAAAATAATCCGGCCGCCGGCGGCTTCTTCTCCAGCAGTACAATCGAGTTACTGCCCAAAAGACACTGTGAAGTTCGGTGTTTGTACCGACATTCTTGGAATTGGGAGTGTAATTGGAAGCCCTGTTTCGAACAAATGTTGTGCTCTGCTTACTGGGCTGACGAATGTTGAAGCTGCCGCTTGTCTCTGCACTGCCATTAAAGCCAATGTCCTTGGAATTGACTTGGATGTCCCTGTTTCACTCAGTTTGCTCATCAGCTCTTGCAAGAAAACTGTTCCCACTGGCTTTCAGTGCAAATGATCAAAGTTTGGTTTTTGTTTTATGAGTCTTCTTTGTTTTTGTTTTTGTTCAAGTTCTGTGGGTCAATAAATGGGCAAGATTTTTTTTTTTGCCTTTTGGGTCAGATTAGTCTCTTTTTTCTTTCCTCTGTTTTTTATTTCACAAGTCATTACTCTCTTGCAAGTGTTAAATTATTTATATGTGTGGTGAGAAGGATACTACTATCAATTTCATCCTATGATTTGTAATATTTTGTTTCATTAGTCTTTGATGGTAGCTTTAAATGTTTAATTTAAATTGTACTCCCTTTCAGATTTTTGTTTAGTGGGAATTCACCTTTTTTTCCATGAATTTTAATGTTTAATTTGCGATAATGTCGGACATATTAGCATCTGAAGATATTCAAGAAGACATCTTGAAAGTTTTGCATATCCTCATAAGACATGAATTTTCGTGATTCCCATATTGAGACCATTATTTTTTTTATAATTATTCATCTTTTTTTTTCTCTTTATTTGCATGCTATAATTAAAATAAATAATGTCAACCATATATCCCTCTTTTTTAGTTATATGTAGTTGTTTTTTACTTTCTAAAAATAAATTTAAATTTAAATTTAAATTAATATTTCTTATTTTGTTGGAAAAAATTTAATATAAATTCTAATTTTGAAAATTTCAAAATTTGAACTTAAAATTGGATATTAATTAAATTGAATATCATATATTAAATATAATATTACACCTCATCTAATATTTAAATATTTTGAACTCTTCAATTTTGTTTAATTACGATAAAAGTAAATGTTTCGATTGTATCGAATACAATTAATAAAACCCTAATTGAATTTGAAATTTCAAATTCTAAACCCTAATTTCGAATTTTATCAAATTTACTCAATTTACTAATCCAATTTACGAGTTAGTAGAGGAACCTTATGGACCTACAAATCATGAGCTCCAACGATTTGCAATTAATTGGTTAAACTCATTAAACCGAATTAATCACTATTTGCTAACTACCAAGGCATTCCACTATAGCTCGATAGTTGAACTCTCCTCATTATAGATATATTTCTATCCAATTTAACCATAATCGGTAAGTCGATCCTCCATAGATCGTCCATATTTACAGCTAGGTCAAAGATTATCATTTTACCCCTGTAAATACATCTTGCTCCTTAAGCTCCCACTGATCCTCTATTGAACAATTGATTTATAGTACAACTTATAAATCATAATCCTCTTATTCATGAGAGGGTGGGGCCCTATTGTTCAAGACTAGGCATCAGCGTTTAAGAGAACAACCTATATGCTAACCCTAAGTCGGGTAGAAGTGAATTCCATCTTGCAAAGTCATGTCCCCAGCTATCTATCCGGTCTTATCCCAAAATAGGAGGCTTATTGAGTAGTGTTGTTGAACTACTATCGCCTATGCAAATCAAAGGATAATCTCAAATAAACAAGAGTTCATAATTAGCTCAAGATTAAGATCGAGTTACCCTAGGTCATTAAGTTTGAAAAAGTCAGTTTTAACAATAAACGATTGTTATAAGGAAAAAAAAAGTGACTATTTCAAGGTCCGGTCTTATGCAAACTCATTGCATAGGATGCCCCCACTCGCATGTCTCTTCATGAATGATTTTTGGATCACATCATTTGTATCAGTATACAAAAATGAGTTGCATCCAATAGTATCACCAGGATGAGATACCCAATCTTATCATATACTTATAGACCTTTTTGGGTATATACTATAACTTGATACTCTTTTACGTTGTCACATAAAGTTAAAAGTATTCATATTATAGCCATGGATTTTTTTATTGGATTTTCAAAATAGAATGCAATATCAACAACAATTTATTGAATAAAATACTCAATAAAACTTTTATTGATAGATAGAATATGTTAACATTATTTACGAACTACGAGTTTAGGATATTCCCAACATATTTTTAATTAATTAAAAAATTTTAATTAATTACATAATTTAATATCAAATATTAAATTAATCAAACACCTAATTTATACATGAATCATATTCATATAATTAATATTTAAATCAATATTTAAATATTTTAAACTCTCCAATTTCGTTTAATTTTGATAAATTAAACATTTAATTATATCAAATATAATTGTTCAAACCTTAATTTGAAACTGAACAATTCAAATTCAAACCCTAATTTTCAATTTGAACATTTCAAATTAAAATTCAATTTGAATACTTCAAATTGAAAATCCAATTTTTATTTTGAACATTTCAAAATTACTCAATTCACTAATCCAAGGTGTTCATTTTTTATGAGCTAGTAGATGGACCTTATGTTCCTACAGATCATGAGTTGGACCTACAGATCATGAGCTCTAACGAATTTGAGATTAATTGGCTAAACTCTTTAGACCGAATTAATCAATATTCATTAACTACCGAGACACACCACTATAGCTCGATAGTTGCACTCTCCTCACTATAGATATATTTCTGTCCACTTGATTTTACCATAATTTGTAAGTCGCCCCTTCACAGATTGTTCGTAATAACGGCTGGGTCAATATGTTGTTTTACCCCCGAAATTACATCTTGCTTCTTAAGTTACACTGATCCTCTAATGAACAATTTGTTTGTGATCTAATCACTAGATCAGATCCCTCTCGGGCCAATGAAAGGGTGGGACCCCTTGTTCAAGACCTGGATTCAGCACTTAAGAGAACAACTTTTCTCCTATCCCTAAACCGGGTAGGCGTGAATTCCATCTTGCACCCTATGTCCCCAACTATTTACTCAATCTTATCCCTAAAATGGGAGGCTTATTGAGCCAGCATTGTTGAGTCAACCCTTACCTAAGCAAATCTAAGGATAATCCCGAATAAATAAGAGTTCATAGTTAATTTAAGATTAAGATCAATTTACCTAGGTCATCTAAGCGAAATAATCAGTCTTAAACAGTAAACAGCTTTATAAATTAAGAGTGACTTATTTCTTGATCCGATCTTATGCAAACTCATTGCATAGGATGCCCCCACTCTTCATGTCAATACATGAATGAATCAGGATCACTTTGTTTATAGCATTTTACAACAAATTGTAACAACTACAAAGTAGGTCGCATCCAATAGTGTTATAAGAATAAGGCACCAAACCTTATTCGTATACTATCCGTTTTGGCTATTTACTCGAACTTGATCCATTTTTATATTTCCACATAAAGTTCAAGTATTCATGTAATAGCCATGGATCTTAGTTTATTGGATTTAGTCTTTACAATTGCAATTTACAAATTCAATAATAACTTTATTGTATAAATGTTGAATAACACCTTTATTAATAATAGAAAATGTTTAACTTTACAAACTGCGAGTTTAGGACATACAACCCAACAAGATAAACAGTGATAGAGCACTATCAGTGTCTATCTGAGATAAAGAATGATAGACTTCAATGAATGAGCTTTTAGAGGATGAGTGACTTTAATGAATGATAGAGTTCTATCATTTAAGGATTTGACTTAGAAGAAGGGGGAACGTAGTTGCAATGAATGTATAATGGTCTGTATATTTAGTGATAAATAATGTTGCAACTATCTGGATCTATCTAAATCTATCTACCGATAGATTCAGATAGACACTGATAGTAATCTATCTGAATCTATCTATTTATAGATTCAAATAGATATCATAATTTATATACAGAGTGATAAACATAGATAGTTCTACTGATTTTCTCCCTGAAATTCACCTACTTGATATCAGTAGATAGAGTCAGATAGACACTATTTGTGCCTATGTTTTTGTGCTTCTTCCAATTCTATTAAAAAGTGAAATTACTATTAAAAATATTTACAACTCAAGAACAGAATAAATCAGAAAATATCATTCATAAACTCTAATGTTAATCCATCTGTCTATACATACATTATAATACAAAAATAATGATTACATCATTTGATTAATTGGTTCAAGTTTGCAGGTCCTACTACTGTGACCTTTACGATTACAACTAGTACATTTTGATGAATTTTTAAATTCACCTACAGATGGATTTTTTTTTCTAGGTCTTCTAGCTTGACATTTAACAATAAGAGGTGATGTTTTCATGACATCATCTTCAGTTCTCCAATCCAAGTGAACTCTAATAGGTCAAACACAACTACTGTATGCTGCTAGCAATGTTCTTCTATAATAAAACTCAACTACATAGGAATAGGTATCTAAATTAAGCATTTGGAGAACAACAAGTGTATGTGCACATGGAATTTCTTCAAAATCCCATACTCAACAACTGCAAGATCCCAAGCCTAGCTTCACTATGAATTGTTGTCTTCATCCATTATCTTGTATTTAATGTTACTAATGGGATCAACCTAATAGATAAATACGAGAAAGGTAATTAGTATCAATAAGTATTCAAGAAAAAAGGTAATCACTCTCTATCAGAGATAAACATTGATAGACTATATCAGTCTGATAGATACAAATAGACTTAGACATGGACTATCAGTGTCTATCTCTGATAAACTACAATAGAAATTGGTAGAAGTCTATTTATGAAAATCATAAATAGACACTAATAAACCTTCAATTTTTTATATCCAACAAAAAATAAGAAAAAGACAGAATTCTTACTAAGAAAATTCTTGATTTGTAATGTTCTCATCATAATATGTTCTACGCCCAAAAAGTCAAAAGAGTTTTCATTGCAAAAGTAGCTTTACTTCAATCATAAAACCACTTTTTCAATATATCTCTAATTGAATCAAGCATAGCCACGGATAAATCTCTAACATCCTTAAAATTGAGTTTACACTTTATGTAACATTCGATGCCATCATTCCATACATTCTTCTTCATGAATATGCCCGAGACCACCTCTCAAACCCAACACAACTAGGATAACTTCTAATATTTGGATAGATTAGCCCCATGGATCTCATGTGGTATTCAAAGTCATCAGTAATGTAGGCATTAACACAACCAAAGAAATACTTATCAAGCAATGGATCCTTAAAATGAAGTTTCAAGATTCTTAAGAGATGTTGTATACATACACACTACTCAACATTAGCAAACACTCTTAAAGCTTCTTTAGAAATGCTAAGATGCCTATCAGGAACAATGACTAAATTCTCTCGTTCCCCAAAACTACTTCATATGTTTTCAAAAAATCATGTCCATGATGCATCATTTTCCAAATCTATGATAGAAAATGCAAGGAAAAAGATCTAATTGTTTACCATCTAGTGATGAGGCTGTTAATAGCATGCCACCAAACTTACTGTTCAAAAATGTGCCATCAACATATATGAAATGTCTACAATACTTCCACCCCTCGATTGAAGCAACAAAAGCCATGAAGCAAAACTTGAAAGGACACTATCATCCATTTCTAAAGCAGTATAGGTACGTGTAAAAATATATAAAAACATTTCTATCAGTGTAAATAGAAACAAAATCGTGTAGATAGCCAGTAATAGATGTCTATCGCTATCTATCTATTGATAGACAACTATCCATGTCTATCTAAGATAAACTCTGATAGACAAGTATCACTGTCTATCTAAGATAGATTGTGATAGGCAATTATCACTGATTGACATTGATAGCTATCTATCACTTTTTATCATAAAAATTTGTTAAGGAAAATAAAACACTTAGAGTCAAGGTGTATGATTTAACTTCATCACCTTTTAATATCTTTATTATGTGTTCTTTTGGCCTCCAAGCTTTTTGATAACTTATATTAACTCTAAGTTTTATACGAGCCTTATGAACATGTCTCTAGAAATGGATTGATCAATACACATGAACCTGAAATCATCTATCAAGCAATTACCAATTACTGATGAAGCTTTCTTGTGACAACTCTGAGTCGTGTTCAATGGATTAGTCACGGTCAGAAATATACTTCCTAGGCATCCACAACTCACTATTCTTATACGAGATACACTAACATACCATTTGTAGTCTTCTTGCAAACATTTGAACTCAATAGACTTCAAATTTGATCTTGTAGTCCTAAATTGAATATTATTCTCCACTATTTTTATGTAAAAATACTTTTTTACTTTCAAATACATTTTTTCCTTCAAATCACCATAAAAAAATATCTCATATAACTTCATCATTTGAAGAAGAAGAATAACCTAAATATAACATTCTATCACCACCGTCATCTACACTACTAATAGCAGTAGAAGACTCTTCCAAAGAACAAACACTTACATGAACAACTAATAGATGTCTATTGATTGTATTTTTAGCCAAAGTCAGATACCCAAAAATACCTTTATTTTTTTCTTTCGAAACCATAGTTTGAATACTATTTTAACCAAAATCCAATAAAACTGAGAAATCTACCAACTCATCCAATTGCATCTCTTCATATATTAAACCAACTAAACTATAGAAGTCTATCCAATCATCTACCAAAATTCCACCAACCTCATAATTCCCATAGAAGTGATAATCATTCCACTGTCCTCCATAGAAAACAATTATAGGAATAGTTATGGTATTCTGAAAGATGAAAAAAAAATTATATAAGAAACTCATAATGAAAATATCACTAAAATTATGTAAGAAACGTAATGAAAATATCCAATAGTGATAGATAGAAATAAAGTTCTATCTTTGTCTATGAGTGATAGAAAAAGATATAACTCTATCATTGTCTATCAGGTAGACAGTGATAGACTAATAGATACTGATAGAGTTCTATCTTTGTCTATCACTCATAGACAATTATAATAGTAGACAAATATAGAGTTCTATCTCTGTCCCTTTTCACATATTTGATTGCATAAGGCATTCGTTTGACTTTCCAATAATGCACAAAGCAAGGTAGGTTGGAAATAGTATGGATGAATCTGAGCTCATTCTATAGGTCTTACTGTGAGAAAAGCTGAAGTATAGAATTATGTAGCCATCCATTCCAAGTTGTGGTATAAGGAGCGCAATTGCTAGAACACAGAATTCTATCTATGTCCATCACCGATTGACCCAATCACAATGATGAGTGATAGACAGAGATAGTGATATATCGTTGTTTATTAATGAATAGTTCTATCTTGCTGATACAATACAAAGTAGTGAATTCAATTTAAAACAAAACAGGGACAAAACAAAGAGATAGATAAAGATAGACGTCTATCTTTGTCTATCAATGATAGACAAAGATAGATTCTATCTCTGTCTATCACGGAAAGACAAAATCACAATTATGAGTGATAGACAGATATAGTGATATATCCATATACCATTGATAGAAGTCTTTCACGTTAGTATATTTGATATTTTCTTACATAAAATTAGTTTCATGGCAACTTGTTGGTTTTTCTGGTGAATTCATGGTTATTTTTAAATATATCTTAGAACAATGTATTAGATGTTTGCAAATATTCTAACCAATATATGAAATATAAATATACTCAAATAAATAGTTGTACCATTCAATATAACATTACAATATATAAATTACGAATATATATTGTTTAACCAAATTCATTTATCAGTTATACCACAATATATATAAAGCACAATTTGACTCAATGTTCAATAATCATAATATGTATCATAAATCCAAAGTAGTCGGAAATAAATAAAAATATCTACCACAATATATAAATCATAAATGGACTCAATATTCAACCTAAAACATATATAAGCATATATATCACTAAACAAAAATCTAAATAAAAAATACTCCTCGTTTACATATACATATATATGTATGCATGTACATACATTTATTCATTGGTTTGCTGGACAAGAACACTTCTCATCTTCATCTCTTCTTCTTCGTGAAACCTTAGATCTACCGTTACTCCTGTCCACTGCCACTTTGCTCATCATCGCCGACTTACCTATCGTCATCAACGGATTCCTAGCCATCGCCCAGAACTCCACACCGCTCAAATCCACCATGCCTCATGCTGTCAATCGCCCCACGCCAGTCGTCTTCCGGCGTCCATTTATCGTCGCCAACCGCTGCAACCCGCATCACCGAAAAGAAGAAAAAGAGAGGGAGGAGGAAGAAAGGGTTCAATTAGAAGAAGGAAAAATAATATGGATTCCAAGTTTTTTTCTTTTTAGAAAAGGAACATTAATGGGTACATAGCTCTAGACTATGTATGGGGAAAGATACACAAAACCCTAATTTTTTTCCAATTCTTTTATTTTATAAAAATAATGGATAAGGCGTTTATGGTAAATATACACCAACATTAATGAGAATTTGTAGTTTATTAGGCTATTTTTGAAATAAATAGAAGACTGTAAACAATAGCGTAATATGACCTTACGTTAAAGCTATATATGTCAAAAGCCCAACAATTTATTGAGTGATTCAAATAGTATTAACAAATAATAAACAATTAAAATAAAATTTCACTAACTAATGAATATTTAAGCTTTGTTTGACAACTATTTGGTTTTTAGTATTTTGTTTTTGAAAATTAAGTACATAGACACTATTTCTACCTCCAAATTTCTTTATTTGTAATCTACTTTTTACTAATAGTTTAAAAAACCGACCCAAATTTTGAAAACTAAAAAAATAGCTTTTAAAAACTTCTTTTATTTTTGAAATTTTGCTAAACACTACAAGAAAAATGAGCTCCCCTGACGCTTAAATCGGTCGTCGGGAGCTCGATCGTAAAGCTCCCGACGCCATAAAGCACTATCGAGAGTTATTTGGGAATTCCGGAGGACGCCTTAAGCTAACCCCTCCCCCTTCATTTTTTCCCCTTCTCTTCTAATCACAACACCCTAACCTCTTCCCCCCCCCCCCCTCCACATCAATTTTTCCTCTTCCCCAAGCCGCTCCTCCTCCCCCTTCACGCTCGCTGCATAGCGTCGCCCTCATTTTTCTTCTTCTCCCACCCGTGCTGCTAGTTGCCCTTCTTCCTTCGCATCACCGCCTTCCCCCTTCATTTCTTGTGAATTTGTTGTTTATTTTCAAGCTTTCAACAAGATTCGCGCACATTCATTTCATTTATTTTCTCTTATTTTATATATTAATTTAAGCCATTGTTTTTAATTTCTAGCATGTTGGTAATGTTGGTAATTAATGTTGTTAATGTTTAATTTCTAGCATGTTGGTAATCTAATGTGAATTATGAATTATGGATTGTGGATGTTATTGTGGATTGAGTTTTTTTTTCCTTTTAATTCTTAAGGTTATGGATTACTTAATTTACTATAATAGATGTTACAAATTCTGCAATTTGGTGGATTATAGATGTTACAATTTACTTAATTTTAGACTTAGTTTAGGGACAAAAAAATCAATAACAATAGGGAAAAAAAAGTCAAATCACTTATTAGAAATTATTTAAAATTTTAAATTTTCTGAACAAACTTGGAATTGTTTATTTAATTAATCAAAATCCATGCTTAATAAAGACTTTGTACTTTTCCTCTAATCTAGGTTATTGTTTTGAATTATAAGTTGGTCATAAAAGATTTATTTTTAAGGATGAATAAAAAATGGATTAAACTAAGGAATAAGTTATCAGTGGAATATAGAGAAGGATTATCCCAGTTTTTAAATATGGCGAAGTTTCTTGTTAATGATTCCGGATGAATAAGATGTCCATGCAAGAATTGTATGAATTCAATTTGGGAAAAAATAGATATCGTGGAACGACATCTATTAACATATGGAATATCTCTCTCATATTGTGAATGAGTATATCATGGAAAACCAGTAAACTTATCTAGAGGTTTTGAAAGTCATACAACTCATTCAATATAGAATGTTGAAGTAGATAGTATAGAGGGTAATGTTGTCGAAGAAAATGAGATGTTGAATCTTATAAATGATTTACAAATTCCAATTAAAAACGAAGATGCAAATGAAGAAGGGATTGAGAATGAAATGTCCTCTAATGGTCAAGAAAGAGATACCACGAACTTATTCGAGGATTTAATGACCAAAGCGCGTAATGAATTATACCCTAGTTGTTTGCAATTTTCGTCCTTGAACTTTTTAGCGAAGTTGATGCATATCAAAGTTCTCAACAGCTGGAGTAATAAATGTTTAACATGTTGCTGGAATTGTTAAAAGCAGTGTTTCCAGCTAGCACCGCTATACCTACTTCCTTTTATGAAGCCAAGCGAAAATTGCATGATTTAGGCCTAGGTTATAAATCTATTCATGCATGTAAAAATGATTGTGAATTGTATTGGAAAGAGTTTGCAAATTCGCAACAATGCCCCGTTTGTGGTGAGTCTCGGTACAAAGTTAATGATGGCAAGGGTAAGAAAATACCACATAAGATATTGTGTCATTTTCTATTGATACCGAGATTAAAACGATTGTTTGCATCAAAAGAAGGCACTTCTGACATGAGATGGCATAAAGATAAGCGAGTTAAAACGGAAGATTTATTGCGACATCCAGTTGATGCAGAGGGGTGGAAACATTTTGATCGTGAATTTCCTCATTTCGCTTTAGATCCCCGAAATGTTCGTTTAGAATTAGCTTCAGATGGGTTCAATCCGTTTGGAAATATGAGCACTTCTTATAGTATGTGGCTTGTAGTGATAATTCCTTATAATTTGCACCCTTGGAAATGCATGAAGGAAACAAACTTCTTCATGTCTTTGCTCATATCTGGTCCAAAATCTCCTGGAAAGTTGATGTTTACTTGCAGCCGTTGATTGAAGAGTTGAAAGAGTTATGGACAATTGGTGTGTGAACTTATGATTCTGTTACTGGTGAGTTTTTTCAACTATATGTTACCTTATTATGGACGATTAATGACTTCCCTGCGTACAGTGACCTATCTAGGTGGAGTACAAAAGGCTATCAAGCATGTCCAATATACAAAGAAGATAATTCGTCCTTCAGGACAAGAGGGAAAATATCATTTATGGGACATCGACGTTATCTTCCAGAGAATCATAGTTGGCGTCAAGTAGACAACATGATGGAAAAGTTGAATGTAGACCTCCTCCAGTCGTAATAAATGGAAAAGAGATCTTACAATAAATAAATACGTTAAACTTTTCTATGCTTAGCAAGCATCCATCGAAGCAAGATAAAAAAAAACAAATTCTAAATTGGACTAAGAAAAGTATTTTTTTTTCCAACTTCTATATTGGTCCAGACTATTGTTACGACAAAAATTGGATGTAATGCATATTGAAAAAAACATATGCGACAATTTGGTGGGCACATTATTAAATATTGAAGGAAAGACAAATGATACAACAAACGCTCAATTAGACTTACAAGATTTGAAGATAAGAAAGGACTTACACTTGATACAGGTCGATAACAGATTTGTAAAACCACATACAGCGTACACATTAACTAATGGTGACCGGATTTTGTTTTGTAAGTATTTGAAACTAGTGAAATTTTCTTATGGATTCGTATCTAACATATCACAATGTGTGAATGGCAAAGATGGAAAAATATCGGGGCTGAAAATACACGATTATCATGTGTTGCTTCACAAACTACTCTCTATTAGTATTCGAGCATACTTACCGAAGAACATATCCACTGCTATTGTTGAATTGTGTACATTCTTACGCGACTTATGTGCAAAGATAATATGTGTAAATGATTTGAATAGACTACAAGCAAACATCATAGTTATACTTTGTAAGTTGGAGAAAATATTCCTGCCTGCCTTCTTTGATGTAATGGTACACCTTACAGTTCATCTACCATATGAAACCAAAGTGGTGGGTTCAGTTAGTTACAGTTGGATGTATCTTATTGGAAGAAGTTTACGAACATTAAAACAATTTGTACGGAATAAATCACGTTCCGAGGAGTCTATAGCGAAAGCATATGTAATGAATGAATTATGGAACTTCTGCGCGCAATATCTAAGTGAGATTGAAATAAGATTCAATAGAGATGAATGAAATGATGATAACATTCTCAATCATGAGATATTTGGGGAATTTGAATTATTTAGGTAAAAGGTATGACCATTAGGGGCGTCAACTTTACGGACGCTATCAGCGGAGGAAAAGCATATCGCACATTGGTACATTCTCAACAATTATAAAGAAATAATAGACTATCGCAAGTACGTTTCAAACTTTATAAATTTCTAAGTTCTAGGGTAAATCCTTTGATATAACTTTCTAATGATCAATTTTGTAGGCAACACTTGAGGTTAATTTGTCGTGAAGCTCAAAGCACCTCTGACTTGTATATAAGACATCAACACAAATTTACTGATTGGTTCAAATCTCAGGTATACATAGTATTGAAAGTTGAGAGATGATTCATTTTTCATAATCATTTTTAATATATAATTAATTATCAGGTTCCACAATGACACGAGAGAGAAGATATCTTCGATGATTTCTTTTCACTTGCAATGGGACCTTCGCCTGAGGTGTGCTCTTACAATGGATGCATTGTTAATGGGGTACGGTTTCACACTGTAGAGCGTGATAATCGTCGAGCTACACAAAATTGTGGAGTCCTAGTGACCGGGGAGATCAGTGGGAATGGAAGTGTGGATAACAATTTCTACGGTGTTATAGACGAAGTATTAGATTTCCAATATGTGAACAGAAGACGTGTTTTTTTGTTGAAATGTAGATGGTTTGACACGGATAACAACAAAAGTAATAGGACACATATGGATTTAGGATACAAATCGATCAATACATCACACTTTTGATATGTCAATGAGCCTTTCATCTTTGCTATCCAAGCACAATAAGTATTTTACATTGATGACATCAAAAATAAGCGAATATGAGATGTATCAGAAGTGGATAATGTTGAAAATGCATAACTAGATTTACTAGAAATTATCGGTGGAGTCCGAGTGGATGAAACCATTGAGGAGGTTACTTTATGCAGAGTTGACGTTGATCCTATAGTTATGGAAAGACCAAATATTGGACATGGCGACGGTGACTTCATAAACGATGATGATGAAGAACAATTATCTCCCAATAACAGTTCAAATGCTGATGAATAATTTTATTTAGATTACGATGATGAGTAATCATGTATCTACTCAATTCTCTTTTTCTCTGTTTACACGTATTTCACATTAATTTAATATTGTTTATCTTTTTGTGTTTGTATAGATACGATGTCAACCTCTAATAGGCAACTAGAGGCTATTGAAGAATTCCAGGAGATATATTTAGACAACACGGAATCTTCTGTGGGTGACACTTTCGGTTAGTATATTTTGAAATATATTCTATTAACTGAAATACATCATAAACTGTTTTAAATTTTTTATTCCTCAGATAATAGCTCAGCATCTACTCGGAGGAAACGCGAGCATTCGCGGAACATCGAGTTAGAAAAATACGTTAAAAAACATGGCAGAATTACAATTGTGATAAATGGGGGGGGGGGGGGTTGAAAGCCGAATTTTTCTCAACAATTCAATACGATTTAGTAATGCGATTGGTGTCGCTGTGAGATATGCATTTCAGTACGATGTCATACTTTTGTTGAGGTTCCAAATGAGTTTATAGAATTGGCTAAGAGTAAATTGTTGGTAAGTAATTATAAGTTTATTCTTTTAAAGTCAATTGTAGACTAAGAGTCATGAACATCATATATGCTATTTTTTCCTTCATTCTTTTGTAGCCTCATTCGAACTTGATCTATCCAGTCAACAACTTAACCATTTTATGGAACATCAAATACAAAACTCATTCAAAGAATTTAGTGTAGATTTGCACAGACCTTACCGTAAATGTGGAGATCCTCAACAAGAGCGTGCCAACTTGCTTAGTTGGCTTAAAAATAGGCCAGAAGATTGGTATTTTTTGTGTGACCGCTTCGAGAGTGAAGCGCTTCAGGTTAAAATAATTTAAGGCATGTATCATTTATTGCATTTACTATTATAGAATATTTGTTATTTATTTTTTTGTTGAAATGTAGGAAATGTCGGAGACGAATAGGAAGAATAGAGAGAAATTACCGTTCGACCACGTAAGCGGATCAAAGTCAATGTTGAAAATTCAAGTAAAGTTGCAGGCAAAGGAAGATCAAGAAATAGGACGTGTTAACCTATTTAGGGAAACTTACTCTAAAGGTGGCAAGTTCGTGAACGAGGTAGCTGAAAATGCACATGTAACATTTTTTGTTTTACTATCGTGTTGTTTTTCATTTCTAACTTCAGTCGCTCGTATTTACACATTTAATTAATATGTCTAGAATCAAATGTTAGAATTACAATCCAACCCCACTCTAGAAGGTTCTCAACCACTAACAGGGGATGAAATTTGTGAGACGGTTTTGGGTAGACGACCTGAATATTCGAAAGGCCTAGGTTGAGACCCTAAACCTAAGTCAAGAAGGGGAGTAGCTCATCGAGTTCGTCGTCTACTCAAGGAACAGAGAGGGTGATGAAGGAATTGATAGCCAATTTCGAACAATCTCAGTCGAGGATTAAGGAACTTGAAGACGTTCAGAAACAAATGAAAGAATATCATGCAAAACTAATGGAAGAAATGAAAAAAATGATTGAAGACATGATATGAACACAGAAAGGAGGCCCATCAAATTAGGTATGAATACTATATTATTTAGTTGTCTAATATGTTGTTATCCTGCAGTTATGATAGCAAAGTAGTTATGTCTTAAGTAGCTTTATGATAAAGAACTGTTGGTTATCCTGCAATTATGGTAGCCAAACAACTGAATTTTGATGTATTTTTTGTCGCTTTGTCGTTTTTGTGTGTTTTTATATGTTTTTTTTTTTATGTTCAGGAGGTTTCATGTTTGTTGTGGGGGTGGGTAGAGTTTGATTATACTCGTTTTGTCATTGAACTTAGAGTTTTGTGTATTTATGAATATTTATGAAGTTCTAATGTGTTGTAGGGGGTGGTTGAGAGTAGTTTAGATTGTTTTAAGGAGAAAGTTTGAGTTTTATATGTGTTCGTTCTTGTTTATGAAGTTTGAATATGTTGTGGGGGTGCATAGAGTTCGGTTGTAATCGTTTTGGAGTTGAATTTGTAGGTTTTTGTGTGTTTTTTTATGTTCGAGAGATTTCATGTTTGTCTTGGGGAGTGGGTAGAGTTTGATTATACTCATTTTATCGTTGAACTTGGAGTTTTTGTGTGTTTATGAATGTTTATGAAGTTCTAATGTATTGTGGGGGGTGGGTTGAGATTAGTTTAGATTGTTTTGGGGAGAAACTTTGAGTTTTATGTGTGTTCGTTCTTGTTTATGAAGTTTGAATATGTTGTGGGGGTGCATAGAGTTCGATTGTAATCGTTTTGGAGTTGAATTTGTAGGTTTTTGTGTGTTTTTTGATTTTCGGGAGGTTTCATGTTTGTCGTGGGGGTGGGTAAAGTTTGATTATACTCGTTTTATTGTTGAACTTGGAGTTTTTGTGTGTTTATGAATGTCTATGAAGTTCTATGCGTTGTATGGGGGTGGTTGAGATTGGTTTAGATTGTTTTGGGGAGAAAGTTTGATTTTTATGTGTGTTCGTTTCTTGTTTATGAAGTTTGAATATGTTGTGATGGTGTGTAGAGTTCGGTTGTAATCGTTTTGGAGTTGAATTTGTAGGTTTTGTGTGTTTTTTGATGTCGAGAGGTTTCATGTTTGTCGTGGGGGTGGGTAAAGTTTGATTATACTCGTTTTATTGTTGAACTTGGAGTTTTTGTGTGTTTATGAATGTCTATGAAGTTCTAATGCGTTGCATGGGGTGGGTTGAGATTGGTTTAGATTGTTTTGGGGAGAAAGTTTGAGTTTTATGTGTGTTCGTTCTTGTTTATGAAGTTTGAATATGTTGTGATGGTGCGTAGAGTTCGGTTGTAATCGTTTTAGAGTTGAATTTGTAGGTTTTGTGTGTTTTTTGATGTTCGAGAGGTTTCATGTTTGTCGTGGGGGTGGGTAAAGTTTGATTATACTCATTTTGTCATTGAACTTGGAGTTTTTGTGTGTTTATGAATGTTTATGAAGTTCTAATGTGTTGTGGGGGGTGGGTTGAGATTGGTTTAGATTGTTTTGGGGAGAAAATTTGAGTTTTATGTGTGTTCGTTCTTGTTTATGAAATTTATAAAGTTTGGTTGGACGATTATGAAGTTCTAATGTGTTCTTGTTTATTTATGAAGTTTGGTTGGACGATTATGACATTTGTGGATGTTTTGTTTATAAAGTTTGAACGTGTTGTGAAGTTTAAAGATGATGACATTTTGAATGTTCTTGTTTTATTGTAGGATGCTGTTCGGAGATAATGTTGTGTTCCAGATGTTGTTTTCTTTTTTGTATTTATTGACGTTGTTTTCATTTTATTTCTTCTATGTATTTGTGAAAACAAATTTCTTTTATTTAGTATCGACTTTGTTTTATTGTAAGATATTGTAATTTTTCATTTATTTATTATAGTATAGACTTTATTTTCTTTGTTTTATTTATTATGTGAATCTGTTTAAGTTGGTTAATTATGCTTTACAGGTTATTCAAATCAAATTTTTAAAAAATTACAAATTAAAAATTAAAAATATTTAAAAAACAATTTTCAACTAATGAAGAAACTCCCCACACATATTTTACTGCGTCGGGAGTTCCTGTAACTCTCGACAAATAAAAAAAACTATTGGGAGTTCTCGAACTCCTGACGCATGAAACAAACTGAACTCTCAACGCATAAAACAAAGTGTCGGGAGTTAGTTGAAGAACTCCCAACGCATGTATAGGGCGTCGGAGTTCTTCGACAACTCCTGATGCCTTTGTTTCATGTGTCGATAGTTCCTCTCCTGACGGATTTTTTCCGACCAAACTCCCGACGACCCATTATTCGTCGGGAGAGGCTCTCCCAATGCGTTTTCCACCCTTTCCCGACGAATTGTGATGTTGGGAGAAGTTCGATTTCTTGTAGTGAAAAAATCAACCATTATACTTAAAAAAAGATGCAAGTCATTGTAAGAAATTTGGAGGAAATAGACTTAATTTTCAAAAACAAAAAATAAGTTACCAATGAGACCTAATATATCGAGTTTTTCTCAAATATGTTGATTTGAATATATTAGTATTTAATAATAGTGAATTATAGTTGAAGAATTTATTTGATATCCACAGATAACTACTAACTAAGACCATAAAATATATCAACTAAAAGATATTAAAAAAAAAAATCAATATATGTTATTTAATTAAAATATTATATTCTACCAAAATACTTAATAAATAGTCACTCGTCAAAATTAAATATAAAATGTTAATCTTATAAAGAAAATTATCTAATAATAGAACAAAGGTTGAATCATAAAAATCATCTTTAATGGGTTTCATTTATACTTTCGAACTTTTAAAGTTTTAAAATATATCATTAATTATGGGGTTGGTTTTAGTTATACCTCAAATTTTAAAAGTTTCATTATAATTTATTAAGTTTAAAGGTTTTTTTTTGTTTTTTTTTTTTCACAACAACCCTTTATGGCTTTGTCTTTTAAGTTCAAAGAGTTTGTATATGCCCACATGTTACTTAAATTGAACAAATATAAGGGTTAATGTTAACCAAATAAATAACTAACAAAATAACTTAATATTAAGGACATAGCGTTGAAATGAGAGAGCAACTAATATGGTTCACAAATATACTATGTTTCTTTCTTTTTTTGTGTGTTTAAATTAGTTCACATAAACACACACCTTTTCATCCATGAATTTAAGATCAGAAGTCTATGATGATTGTTTTGAAATAAACTTCCAATGTAAAAGATTAAAATAAAATTTTCAAAAATTTATGGTATAATTAAAATCACCCTCATAATTAATAGTGTTTTTTTTAGACTAATTCAAGGTATGTTCATTAGTTTAACCAACAATAAATTAACATCCTTTGCAAAAATAAAAAATTAACATGATTTTTTTGTATGACTAAAAACAACAACCAATATTGTGTATAACAAAGAATGAAATTTCGTAAGATAATTATTATATCTGTTGTGGTTCTTATATAGATGAAATAGAAAGTGCAATGTTGTAAAATAATTAATGAGGGGGCGTTTGATCATTTTGGGAGAGTTGAGTTGGGCGGACAAAAAAATTACTCAATATTTGGCCTACTCATAAAACAAAATCGATGAGTTATTAGACCCACAACTTACTGTTTTACTTCCTCTTAATACTCCTAAATCGGTGCATTTTCTCTAACTCTCCTCGTAACTCCCTCCTTATTCTTCTATGTTGTTTCTCTCTCTCATCTTCTCTCTTCTTCATCCGTCTAGTTCGTCCTCTTTGTTTCATTTGATTATTTTCCTCATATTTTCTCTTCTCATTCGATCATATGAGTCTTTTCTTGTTGAATCACTCTTTGCTCTTCGCTATATTTTTTTAGGGTTGTTTTCATGGTTTTTTTTCACTAAGATCTACTACATGTGTGATTATTTATTATAGATCCAACAATTTTCTTCTTCTTCTTTCATTTTTTGTTCAGATCTACATTTTTAGGAGTTTTTGTTATGGGTTTTGGATCTGTCCTCTCCCCCTCCCCCTCCCCCTCCATTTTTCCATAGGTCGATGATTATTTTTTATCCAATATGTCACTTGTGTTCTAAAATTCATATTAAAATATTTGAGTTCAATTTAAAATTTAGTTTATTCATTCTTTGTTTTTATTTTTGTTTTGTCCGTTGATCGATATTATTAAAGAAATATCTATATAAATCATCTTGTTTTTCTTTCAGTTCATTGATTATCTGATTTTGTTTTGATTTAAATTGTTTTCAATTAATTGATTCTCTTTCTTTTTCTTGTCCATATATTGAAATTGATATTGAATTTATTTATTGGAGTTGGAATTTTTTGTTTTTGTTTTGAAATTGAAATCTGTTTTTGTTTTATTTTTTTGTTTTTCATATGTTGATTTTGTTTATTGGAGTTGATTTCTTCGTAAGTAATTGAGGGTTAAAAAGTAATTATCATATAGAAGAAAAATGTTCATTTTATTGGAATATGACATGTATTTGGGTGGAAAAATATAATTGTTTTGCAATTGAGTGTTCAAATTGTAAGACTAAAATTAAATATGTTACATTTTTCAAAAAGAGAAAATAAAAAATTTGTTTAATTTTTAAGATTATTCGGTATTCATGTTTGAATACTACGTACTTGTGTTTAGTTATAATTTATTTAGAATATGTTTGATGTTTAAGAATGGAGAAAAAAATATGTTATGTAATTGAGTGTTCAAAAATTGAATTAAAAATTTTTGTGTTAGTATATGAATACTTCATAAAGAATTTGTTATGCTTCAAGAATGGCAAAATTGAGATTTTTTTTTTGTCTTAAACAATTTAGAAAAATATGTCTATAGTTGAAAATTAAAATCAACAATAGCAACAAAAACAAATCAAGACAAAATCAATTTCATTTAGAAAAAACTGCACCAAATACCCTAACTCAATTCAACCCAATTACAGGCTTTATGACTCAACTCAGTACCTCAAACATAAATAATAATTACTAACTCGATTCAACTCTGCACCCCAAACAGAGATAATTTAACTCTCCAAATAATCTTACTCCTCGGACAATAATTACCAACTCAATTTTGCGCGCCAACGTCCCCTAAAAAGTTTAAATACCTTTTTTTTGTCCTTTATGATTGATTTAATTTTAATTATTATACCTTCAAATATGTCCAATTTAACCCATTTGGATTGATTTTATAAGTGTTTATAAATACTTTTTTTTTTACTTATAAACACTTAGAAAATCAATCCAAACACTTTTAGTTTCAATAAATCTTAAAATTAGTTTCTAATGAGGGTTTGTTATTGTTTTTTTTCAAAAACTTTATATTATTTATTAGTATTTTTCACTGTAGATTTCACAAGAATATTTACATATTGTACTTTCTAATATGAAAATTGTTATTATTATTTAATCAATTTGTAAATAATTCATTGGACAAAATTTAGGGTTTATCCAAAGAACAGGGACTATAAATCAAATGTTACTTAAAATACAATGAAAATATGGTGGGACCCACAAGCATCATTCCAGACCCTTCCCTAGCTATGCAATGTGCCATTCTTCTCACTCTCACTTCCATTCCATTGTTTCATAGTGTACTTTAATAATAATAATTATTATTATTTTTAAATAAAATAAAAGCTCTATTGAAGAGGGAACTGAGATACATAGTCATGTTGGGCTAGAAATGAGAGCCAATAAGGAAATGATTCAGTCCATAAAAAAGAGGAAAATGAGTCCGAAGCAAAGGAAGCAAAGAGAGTGAACACATTGTTACAAACTTTTGGAGCGTGAGACAATGTGAAGGATAAAAGTTGGCAAAGAGATTCTTGGGCTTCATCCATCCAGATGCTTAATTAATTTCTGAAGAGGCATCGATCCATCAGGGCTTTAATTGCAACAACAGAATCATGAAGTGAAAAAAACCCATAACAATAGCTAACGAGAAGCAGCAAATTGTGAGAAATTCCACATGGGTAGGATTTTGAGAAGAGCCCAAATTTCTTCCCACTAGTTACAATAGCCCCCTCAGAATTGCAAAAAACGACATCTATGTTGGAGGAATAGTCTTTTGATTTCCAAGCTCCATCAGCGTTGAGCTTTAGAAAACCAACAGGTGGGATGGGGGACCAAAACTGGGCAATAGAAGGTGAAATTGGTTGTATAAGCAAGCCGATAACCATTTCTAACATTATAGAAATCATCCTTAGAGTATTGCCACATCCAGTTATCTTTCTTGAGAGAATTCCTAAGAGTGATGGATTGAATAGTTTCGAACATCTTGAATATTAAGGAAAGTCTCTATATAAGAAATGTTCCAGCCACCATCTTTAGCGATAACTTTGTCCACTGTCTACTTGAAAGCCAAAGGGTTCGAAGAGATAGGCTTTAAGGTAGATTGATGAGGAAGCCAAGGGTCTTGAAAAACAGAAATACTTTGGCCATCACCAACTTGGAGTCTGATTACTTTGGCAAGCAGAGCACGACCTTAGACTACACTTTTCTAATTTTTTTTTTTTTAAATTGATTTATAATAAATTTTCAGTATTTGACTATGTTGTTATGTTGTATTATTATTATTTTTTAAAAAAGTTGTAGCGTGACTTGTAATGTAATTGAAGTTTTTTCTAAAATAATTATGGATGCTTTAATATTTTCTTTTTAACCTTAAGACTTTCCCACTTTTAACACCTTAAATGTTGTAAGAGTTAGAAAAACTGTAATGATATAATAATTAAATTTTAACTCTTATAAATGATAGGTATTTGATATTTTAATTACATCTTTGCCAAATTGCACACATTCATTGTTTTTATGAAGAAATTTTACAACGTTTTATTTAAATAAAAATTTGTATTGCAAATGCTCTATTTAAATAATTAATAAATTCACAACAAATTAATAGTTAATATTAAATGAAATTTTGGTTAAAAAGAATAAGATGGAGAATTTTCCATGCGAGAACCTTGATCCATGTAAATTTCTGCTTCGATTCCATTGAAAATTTTATAAATATGGAAATGAAACAAGTATTCAAGTAGAATCTAAATGTCCAAATAAAAAACAACTAATCCAAATAGAACTAATCAAATAATCACAAAAATGATAACAATTTTAAATAATTGAATAAAGTTATGGATACATATACTCGTGATCTCTCTAATTTGGATGTGATATCGGTACATTACTCTCCTAAACTCAATTGTTATATTTTTAACTTAACGAGCCTTTAACTAAACTGTTATTTTTATATTGGTTGGCATGTCCATTTATCTTTTTAATTACATAACAATTAAGTCTAACAAATAATTTAAAAATAAAATTTAAAATGCTAAAATGTGGAATCTCTCATACTTCGTAAATTGACAAAACCCGAAGGCGATGCAAAAAATATAAAATTCTAGCTAAAGTTGAAAAATTGAAGAGCGAAATGATCCATAAACATAGTTAACTGCGCAACGTAACGAAGAAATAACTTAGCAGAAGGATTCTAATGGCGGGCCACTTCCCGCCGGCAGCCGAACTGACTACCAGTGGCCGTCCGGTGCTGCTCCCAAACGAAATTGAATGCTCAATCCTCTCTTCCGTCGACCTCGAGTGCGATGAAATTCCGACTTTCCCTCTCCTAAAGTCTGGCATTATCATCCTTACCACTCATCGTATTGTCTGGATTTCTGACTCGACCAATTCCTCCAATTCCGCTGTCGCGGTGCCTCTCGCCGCTGTTAACCATATCTTTTCGTCGAAGAAGGGCATCAAATCGATGTTCTCCTCGCCCAGGGTCCGTTTCCAGGTATCGTTTCCCTCTGGCGGGGTTTCGAGATTGGCTGTGATCACGATTGTAATTAGGGGAAAGGGGGATCACGAGGTCTTTGTAAGCAAGTTTTGGGAGAACTGGCGAGCCAGGGCGTGGGAGAATGATGATAATAGTAAACATTCCAGCAGCAGTTCTGCGTCGGGGCCGAATTCTACTGGGTCTGGTGGATTCTATTCGAGTGAAGGAACGGTGAGGATGGTTGGAGTGGCGGGAATTTTGAGGAAGGAGCAAGAGATGTGGGAGAATACTGATAAGAGTTTACAAGACGCTTTCCAGGATCTAAATGCTTTAATGGTAACTTCAGTATGCCATCTTTTGATTTGTAGTTGTCATCTACCATAGGCGCATGTCAATTAGAGAAATTTGTTTTTTCCCGCCCTCTTTGCAAACCAATAGGAATTTCTTTCGCCACCTTATCTGGTCCTTGCTGGGGTTAAAACTTGCTCCCACTCATATTTTCTAATGTGCTAATTATCGAAGGAAGGCTATGCTATTATAAAACTATCATGTGCTTTGTTGTTATGTTAATCATCACTATGCAAGTGATTGAATATATATTTTCCAAGTGATTGAATATATCTTTTCTTCTTCCTGTTCGTGAATGTGCTAATCTTTTTATGGAAATCATATACTCTTGCTCTACTTTAGATGTACCAAAAGGCCGAATTGATTTACCTTGTTCTTTTTCTACCTATTTAATTAATTATCCGACGCTCAAGCTTGATCTAGAATCCATCTAATGCTTTGTTGTGTTAGGAAATTGGCACCATTTACACAAAATTTCATGTTAAGCCTTTTTGGTTTGAAAGACTTGAAGTTACTTTTAACTGTTGATATCTTGTCCTGAAAAATATTATTTCCATTTACAGAGTAAAGCTAAAGAAATGGTAATGCTAGCAGAAAAGATGAGACAAAAACTTCTATCCAGTACAAATTCACATAGTGGTGCTACAAACGATGATGAAGTAGCTTCAAAAGAAGAAATACAAGATTGGTTGTTGAGTGTTGGTATCATTTCCCCTGTGACGAAAGAGTCGGCTGGTGCTCTTTATCATCAGCAGTTGTCTCGTCAGGTTCCTTTTATCTAAGGCTTCTAAGGCTTACAATTAGTGCAATTGCAACTCATATTACTATATGATCTTATGGTTATCTAAAATGACTAGGTCCTTTATAAAATATGCAAATCATAACTTATCTTTTCAAATTTTAATTGTTTTAAGCAGCCTCGCCCTGCACCCTTGTAATTTGTTTATTATAAATTTTCATTTTGACCTCATGTCAACTTGGGCTGTAGATTTGGAATTGATACAGTGATATACATAGCCATTTATTAACACTATAAGAGTCTCCAGATTCAGAATAATTGAGAGGATTTTTTCTTTACTTGATCCAATCCCATAAGATGGGAATTGGGACAACAGAAAATCTCCCATTCCGTGCACAACATTATTCCAAAGTTTAAACTTTTGCAGTAAACTTTTGCCCTCTCCTCCTCCCCAGAATTTAGGAATGCTTTATCTGAGAACAAAAGACTGACCTACATTTTGGATGATCTAGTGACCGGCGAGTTTTGGGAATCTTTATCCAATCATTGTAAATCCTTTGTTTGGTTAAAGCAGAGAAAATGGGCTTTATAATACCTCTAATAGCATCACGTCCAATTGTCTTTGAGGAATGATGTTCCTAAAAACCATACCAAATGCACATTTGACTTTTCAGAAAAGGGGCCCATTTTTCTGAGCCCAGGAAAACTAAAAGCTCAAATCCTAAAGCCTAAAAGACTAAGGGAATCAAGTTTTCTGAAAAGAACGAAGTCCATACCTTTTTCAGAAAAGGGATCATCTATTCAACGAGCGAAGGGGAGGTTTCCTCTCCAAAGCTTCAGAGCCCCAATGACACTGACTACGACCTTGAGCGCTCCTTCAAAATCACGCTCAAGCCCTGGTAGTCTGATATCAGAAAATCCTTTTGCCCCTATTGAAGAGGACAAGTCGGATACCCCTTTAGATCTCCATAATGTTTTTTCTCGAAGAGCCTGATCTGAGAAATGAGATTGGGGAGCAGCAACTAGTCGAGGTTTGTAATACCTCTCCTCTTCAGACTACTCTTGACGATACAACAGGTGTGGAAAGCGAAACGAAACTTGAGCCTATAGCCTCCTCTCAAAATTCATTTCCTCTAACTAAGGAATTAGTTGAGACTTTGTTAAAACATAACCTGTGCATTCGCGCCGTTACGCGGAAGGGAAGGACGCAAAGGAAGGGTGGGGCCTTAAACAAAAAGCTTACCAAAGAAGTGAAAACTTTAATTAGTGGCTAGGAGAAGGAAGCGTTAGCGGCTAAAGCTAGTACTTCACAGGACCCAATGTTTCTCCATGTTAGTTCTATCTTGGAATGTAAGGGGTCTGAATGCTTGCCCTAAAAGAGCTCTGGTCAAAGACCTATTGGTGAAATACAACCCGGACGTGGTTATTCTTCAAGAGTCCAAAATTAGTGATGTCGACAGAAAGATGGTGAAATCGGTTTGGAGCAATTGTCGCATTGGTTGGGTGGCTTTAGATGTGGTTGGCTCCTCGGGAGAAATCTTAATCATGTGGAAGGAGGACTTTATTTTGATGGTTGACTCTGTTCAAGGTTAGTTCTCTCTAGCTCAATTCTTTGTAGAACTAACGTTGACTTTTATGGTTGGATCACAGGTGTCTATGGTCCCTCTTCCTACAAAAATAGAGACAAGTTATGATTTGTGTGGGCTTTGCAGTAATTTCTGGTGTATTGGGGGAGATATCAATGTGGTAAGATGGATATATGAAACCAGCTCTGGAGGCCATGCCACAAGAAGTATGAATATGTTTAACAACCTGATTGAGGAGATGGACTTAGCGGATATTCCCCTTTGGAATGGCTTTTTCTCTTGTTCAAGATCAGGAATTAGACCGGCGACTTTCAAGTTTGACCGTCTCCTCCTCTCAAAACCATGGGTTGATTTCTTTAGAGAAGTCAAAGCCGATAGGCTCCGCACATGACGACTGACCATTTCCTTATCTTATTGTCTTTAGGTGTGCAATCTTGGTGCCCAACTCCTGAAACCAGTTCTGGAGGCCATGCCAGAAGAAGTATGAATATGTTTAACAACCTGATTGAGGAGATGGACTTAGCGGATATTCCCCTTCGGAATGGTTTTTTTCTCTTGGTCAAGATCAAGAATTAGACCGGCGACTTTCAAGATTCACGGTCTCCTCCTCTCAAAAGCACGGGTTGATTTCTTTAGAGAAGTCAAAGCCAATAGGCTCCCGCACATGATGTTTGACCGCTTCCTTATCTTATTGTCTTTAGGTGCGCAGTCTTGGGGACCAACTCCTTTCAGAGTTGAGAATGTTTGGCTTGATTATCATGCATTTCTTTCAAACCTTAAAAATTGGTGGGGCGGTTTTAGTGGTGAAGGTTGGCCCATTTATGCCTTTATGGAGAAGCAGAAACTTTTGAAAGGTGCTTTAAAGGATTGGAATAAGGAGGTTTTTGGCAATATATTTTCTCAAAAGAAAATTATTCTTGAGAAGATCAACTCCTTTGACTCTTTGGAGGAGGGTGGCTCCCTTACCCAAGATGCTCTTAGAGAAAGAGATAAATGTAAAGGTGCTCTTCTTGAGTTAATCGTCAAATAACAAAGATTATGGACATAGAAAAGCAAAATTCAGTGGCTCAGGGAGGGGGAGGAAAACTCTAGCTTTTTCCACAGATGGGTCTCTGCTCGCAAAAGCAAGAATCTTATTTCGGTCCTAGAAAGTAGTGATGGGCAGGTGCTCACGAATACTAATGAGATTGTGGCTGAAATTCTTGCTTTCTACTCAAATCTTTACAATAACAAAATCTCTCAACCTTTCACCTTTGATGGCCCTGTTTGGAAAACTCTCAACATTCAAGACTCTTTATCCTTGGAGCTTTGTTTGTCAAAAAAGAGATTCGAGGGGCCATTTTTTATCTAGGGGTTCTTAAGTCTCCAGGCCTAGATGGTATGATAGGGGAATTTTATAAAAAAATCTTGGAACATTCTGAAATCTGACTCAGTAGGCGTGTTCCAAGATTTTTTTAAAAATGGTTTTGTTAACAAGTGTTGCAATGAAACTTACATTTGTCTTATTCCAAAGAAGAAAAAGGCCTCCCGGGTAAATTATTTCAGACCAATAAGCTTGGTTGCCTCCTTTTATAAGATCATTTCTAAGGTGCTTGCTAAAAGGCTTAAGAAAGTGCTCCCCTCCATTATGTATGAGTCTCGAGTGGCCTTTGTGGAGGGGAGGTAGATTCCCAAATCCTTAGAGGAGTGGTAAGTGACTCGAAATAGAGGTGCCCTTTTAAAACTTGACCTCAAGAAGGCTTATGACAAGGTTGATTGGGCTTTTCTCGACATGATTCTAAAACTCAAGGGGTGTGGCAGGAGATGGAGGAGGTGGATTTGGGGTTGTCTTTCTACGACCAACTTTTCTATTATTATTAATCGAAGACCTTGTGGTAAAATTCTGGCTAAAAGAGGCATGCGTCAAGGAGACCCTTTTGCTCCTTTTCTTCTCACAGTTGTGAGGGATGCCTTGAGATGTCTATTCAATACAGCAATGAAATGAGGTGTATAAAAGGCTTCTCTTTTAGAAACTTGAATGTTGAGTTAACGCATCTACAGTTTGCAAATGACACTCTTCTCTTTTGCTCGTGGGAGGATGACAACCTTGAGGCGTGGTGGATTTTTGTTAACTTGTTTATATTGGGTTTAGGGTTGTCCCTTAATATGGCTAATACCTCCTTAATCGGTATTAACCTTGATAAAGAGGAGGTGACTTGTTATGCTACTAACTTTGGTTGCAGAGTTGAGACTCTCTCCTTCACCTATTTGGGCTTCCTTATTGGTGGGATTCACAGTGCGAAGGAAGCTTGGAGAAATCTTGAGGAGAGGTTTAAGTCGAAAGTGGACAAGTGGAGAATAATCTCTCTCAAAAGGCGGTAGGTTGACTTTGGCTCAATTGGTTCTCAATAGTCTCCCCTGTTATTTCTTCTCCCTTATACAGGCCCTAGTCAAAGTTATAAATAACCTAGAAAAGATCATTAGAGATTTTGTGTGGAATGGTGGTCCTTGTAACCCTACTTCTCACCTTGTCAACTGGAACTCTACCCCTTCCCTACTATTTGTGGTGGCCTTGGTATTGGGTCTCTTCTAAAAAAAAAACATCGCTCTCCTCATGAAATGGCTCTAGCGTTTTTGTCATGAAGAGAATGCTCTATGGAGGCGCATAATTATGGCTATCTGTCAGACCCCTAGAATACTATCTATGGTTTGGATCCTTCTGGCTGGATCACAAAAAAGCCTAAAAGAGGAAGAAATTTGAGACTGTGGGCGGGAATCTTTAAACATAAAGATTTGTTTTTCAACTTCATATTTTTCATTTTGGGTGATGGAAGAGCTATTTGGTTCTGGAAGGACAGTTGGTGTGTTGATATGCCCCTGGCTTAGAAATTCCCCAACATCTTCTCCTTTTCCCTGAAGAAGGATGTCGTTGTGGCGGATTGTTGGAACTCTACCAGTCAGTCGTGGACTTTGAGCCTTAGGAGGAACCTCCTTGATGGAGAGATCGGTGACGTGGTTGCTATTTTGGAAATTTTGAACTCCTGGGCTCCTCAAAACGATCGTGATAGCCTGGAAAATTCACTACAAAGGCCATCTTTGTGAACATCGCGAAAAGCACCTCTTCCTTCACTTTTCCTTTGGTGAGAACTGTTTGGAAGCCTAAAATTCCAAAGAAGGTGAAGTTCTTCCTTTGGTCTCTTGCTTATGGAAGTCTTAATACTCATGACAAACTTCAAAGGAACCTTCATCATTCCTCTCTCCTATCTGTTGTCTCTGTATGAAAAGTGGAGAGTCCCTTGACCACTTATTTTTTAACTGTGAGTTTACCTCTAAGGGGTGGTACCTCCTGTTTAGAACCTTTGGTCTTGATTGCTGCCTCCCTAACAAAATTGACGATTGGATGGTTGATGGCCTAGAGTGTAGAGCCTTTGGTGCTAGAGGGAAGGTCCTTTGGAGTTGCGCTTTTAGATCCCTCTTGTGGTGTATTTGGAAAGAAAGGAATAGTAGAACTTTTGAAGATATGTCTGTTTCTTTTGATTCTTTTTGGACTATTGTTCAGCATACAGCTTCTTGGTGATGTACAAAATTACAGCCTTTCTATGATTTTTACAATTGGAAGGCCCTTATATACTAGCTCTTTAGGGGGTAGCCTCAACCCCTGCCCTTAGGTTGTTGTTGTTGTTGTTGTTTTTATTTTTTATTTTTTTTATAGTTTTTATCTCCATTGAATGAATACATGTTTCTGTTTCTTATCAAAGAAACAAATGCACATTTGATTTTTAAAGACACTGACATTTTAATTTATCTCTAAAAGAGGAAAGTTTGGAAAAAGTGAGGCATTAACAAAATCTAAATGGAAAGGTTGTGAGTTTTACGGAAGAATCAATCCAGTACCTTCATCATATCTTTTGGGATTGTAGGGAGAGGGAGAGCCTAATCAAAACTAGGAGATATAAATTACGGGTACATGAAGCTCCCCCACCATTGAGTTTTTTTTTTTTTTTTTTTTTTTTTTTGGATAATTGAAGTTGAAGGCAATTGGAAGTTAAGGAAGAGACCATAGAGTGAGTTGGGTATTTTTTGCAAATGGTTGAGCATGTATTTGAGAGGAGAGAACTACACAACGAGACTCTCCCTCACAAGGATCCTTCAGAGAAGATTGTGCCGATTCTCTTCCTAGTAAGATGGAAAATGCTATAAAACTATGTGAAACTTTGGGAAGTAACTTTGTTTTTTGAAAAAGGAATCTTCCGTGATAAGATTTGAATTCAACCATTAGCATGGAGAAAAATTCAATACTTAGAGCAGGTTACTTCGCTGTCAAAGAGATAGGAAGTGTGGGGAATAATAAAACCTACAGGAGAAGAAAAATTGGAAGACGAACATCCTTTTGACGAGCCACAATAAGTTTTGTGTGTGTCAACTTGAATTTTTGGTGTTGAAAGTTCGTTTTCGTCCTGATTCTTGGACTGTTTTTAGTTATTCATATTTTTAATATGCCTTGGATATATTTTGTCTCATATTCTGAACTTTCAGTGAAGGAGACATTTTTTTCCCATGTAGCTGGCAGATTTTGTTCGAACTCCACTTGATATAGCCGGTGGAATGATCAGTCTTATAGATATATACTGTCTATTCAATCGTGCTCGAGGAACAGGTTTTCTATGATAAAATAAACAAGCACTTTTATTTTGTTCTGTTTTTGTTGGCGTGGAAGAGTAAATCCTTTCAATTTTTCCTCTTTATTTTAAACAGAATTGATCTCACCAGATGATTTGTTGCAAGCATGTTTGCTTTGGGAGAAGATTGACGTGTAAGTAGAACATTTAAAAATGCCGTTATGCTTGTTTTAAGTTTTGTATAATATGAGATATGGTTATTATTCTTTTTTTATTCTTTTTATGGGCATGATTTTTTCTTCTTTGGGATATGAAAAATTTTTCATTGATATGTTTGTGTTTTTTTTCTTCAATTCTCAATTTTATGAGATATTTTATACGATCATTTCTCAAGGAAAATAAGTAATGAAGATTTTTAAAATCATTTGTCATATTTTGATCTTCTGCAGTCCAGTAATGCTCCGGAAATTTGACAGTGGAGTCATGGTAATCCAGAGTAAATCCTACAGTGATGATGAGGTGAGCTATTTTGTCTTGATTATTGAAGAACTATAAATTTTGATTGGCTATCATATGATGAGTTTGGCTTTTGTGAGTTCACATGAAAATTTTGAATGGAGGACATCGTAGTTTTACCCATAACTTGTGTACTTCGAAGATTTTGTTCCTGAATCAATAAAGAAAATGAACTAGCTTTACCACAAGGATTACAACTTAGTAGGAATAGACCCTTGTACCAATGAATTATAATATTTGTTGTAACTGAACCCTTTCTTACGTTGTTCCCTACTAGACATTTTCTTCTTACTATAAACACATAATAGCAATAAGGCTTACAAGCAGTAGGTATTATTATTGCTTCTTATGTTTATGTGCTTCTTGAATATAGGATAAATCAATTGGCTTTAGTGCCAGATCTTATATTCCAGCATACTTTAAAGGATCATCCAATTCTAATTCATTTCATTCTTTTTATTTATTTCACGCGGTGATGTACAATATAAAGATGTACTACTATTACTCCTTTTCTCCTCCCAGTTCTTTCAGAGCTGCTGCTCTGTTCCTCTTTTTAAAATCTTACAAGAAAGCTCATTATCTCAATGTGTTATTCCTGAGAAGCATGATGAATCCATGCTTTCTATTCCAAGTTTCAAACCCATGTTTTTGTACAGGTTCTTGCTAGAATAAGAACTCTCGTAACAAAGCCCGATGCTCTCCAATTCGGTGTTAGCGCCAGTGATGCTGCAAGGACTCTTGGGATTGCTCCAGCTATGGCCAAGGAGCATCTTTTAACAGCAGAGAGTAGAGGTATATTTCTATGCTACTCGCTTAAAGAAGTACTGTTTACATCGTTGAATTTCAGTTAACCACAAAACTTGATGCAGGTTTACTGTGCAGAGATGTCAGCCCTGAAGGGTTCCGGTTTTATATTAACCTATTCCCTGAGATCAACTCAGAAGATTTATATTTGTAAGTCAAATTCTTCAAGTTATTGTCTTTTATCATTGTCTTAATCAAAATCTGGGCTTTCAATTAAAAAAAAAAAAAAA
This sequence comes from Benincasa hispida, assembly GCF_009727055.1. Lineage (NCBI taxonomy): Eukaryota > Viridiplantae > Streptophyta > Magnoliopsida > Cucurbitales > Cucurbitaceae > Benincasa > Benincasa hispida. Next base: position 225,685 of record NC_052352.1, on the reverse strand, counting down.
AACCCTATATTTATATATATATATAACTTGCGTTTTTGTTTAATAAAGTTCATCCTTTGCTTCAGGGTTAAAGATTATACAGTCTATGCCTCATGGATCAAGGCCATCATTGCTAATAGGTACCTGTTCATTGTCCATAAGAATGGTTATCCATAATAATGGTTTGTTATCAAGCAGTTTTACTACAATCATAGTAATTTAAACTGTTTAGTTTCTTTTCATGATTTCTTCACATTATTAGAATTTAGAGCCAAATCGGACATGATTTCGATCCTTTTGGTCATAATATGATAGAGATATATTAGAATCACAATATAATCCAAATAACCGAAAACTTAAGGACTCGTTTGGTAACCATTTAGTTTTTTTGTTTTTGTTTTTTAAAATTAAACCTATTTCATCTACATTTTTTACAAAATGATTTGCATCTTTCTTAAGTACAATGTTCGAATTCTTAACCAAATTCCAAAAACAAAAAAAACTTTTTGAAAGCTACTTTTTTTAGTTCTCAAAATTTGGTTTGGTTTTTAAACCATTGGTGAAAAGTAGATAACAAAGAAAAAAATTTGGAGGTGGAAGTAATGTCCATAGACTTAATTTTCAAAAACAAAATGGTTACCAAATGGAAACTTAGAAATTGTCAATTTTTTAAAACAGCCTGTCATCCAAATAGTTCATGGTCAATCAAGCATGCAAACAAAGACATAGAACATAAGATGAAATTGAGAACAAGTGATAGAAGTAGAGATCAATTTCCCCATGGGGACGGGGGCCCGACGGAATGTTACTGCTGTAATTGATAGTATAGGATGGAATATGAAGTATTTAGTTTGGTATAAGTGAATCTTTGTCTTTACTGGAATCTGATGTTTTAACATGTCTAAGTTCTGCATCATTATAGTCTAAAAATAGTAGTATAGCCTTGAACTTCCATCAAGCTTTCTCTTTCTATATTGCCTTCTCCTTCTTTCACTTTTTTCTTGCTGTGGATTTTATTGGTAAGTAACCTACAATGGGTGAATAGCATGGTATTCTCATGCTTACTCATTCTTTCCAATGCCATCATTTTGATCTCAAGTACATTTCTCATGCTTGAAGTATTGTTGGTATCTAAGTAAATTTAGGATTACGGGGGGGAGGGGAATAAGGAAAGTAATTTAAGTTTTGGTGCATGCTGAAAAAGCAAGTTTTCTTTCTTATCAAAAAAAAGAGAAGGCAAGATTTTGTCTTGGCTTCATTTCGTCCAACTTCTGCAGGCCGAGATAAGGATACATAAGATGACAAATTCTACCATGAAAGATTTGGATGGGCGCTAAATTGGGCGAAGGATTTCCTATACCCACACGTCTGTAATGCCTGCTGCTTCTGTCTATTCAAGTAGCAATTGCATGGAAGGGAACGTGCAATTATTTCTTTCGACTTTCAATATCTGCCCGAGTAAAACGGCAGGTGGTATTCGGGAATTTGAGGCATTGTTCCATTTGGATTACTTTTTCCATGGTAATGTAATCACATTGATCATTCAGAAGAGATCTTGGTAAATCACCATGAAGTCTTGTTCTATAGGAAGGAAAATAAACAATTATGTATTTTTATTGCTGCCCATGTACTGTATAAAACGTTTTGCCCTTGTTACTGGAAGGCTATGCTCAAGAGTAATGTTTAAATTAAGACCATGTTTACCGATCTGTGATAAAAATTTGTGTAATCATAATAGGATTCTATTGATATATCAATCGTATAGATCACAATTGCAAATGTAATTGGATTGGGTCATGTTTCCAATGCAAGTACGAAACGTTACCTAATTTATTAGGACCTACTTTTCATAACTTTTACCTTGGTGTAACATGACTTGAGTGTATTATTTTTATCTTGGTGTAAACATGACCTAAGTGTAGAATATTAGTATTATGAATTATATCTCGTACATAGTCTTCTACAAACGTTTACAAGGTTTAGTTAAGTCTTAGTCAATTCATTCAGGTACCAAAATTTTTATCAAAATGGTCAACCAATGCAGTGGTGAAGTACTCGAATGCTGTAAACTGTCAGGAATCACTTCAAGAACAATGAGATAAGCTTGCAAAGTAGTTCGCTCATTAAAAGGATAACAGGGATGAAAACGCCAGATGACCGTCTCATAACCAATATCTATGCCTCTAAAAAGGAAAGCATCATAACACACATTTAGTGATCTGAAAACAAATGTGAAAACGAGATATTTCAATAAGAATACAATTGTATTTTATGTTTTTTTATTGTTTTTGCAGTGAAGTTAGATATAGAATCTCAATTTAGACTGATGTTCAAATGTATTCAATAATAAACTATTATTTGTGAACACAATTTATGTAATAAATCTTGAAATGACAACTGCTAAAAGTTATTTTTAAACGTATTAAGATTTTATTATATTTATAAATAGCCTTCCTCATTTTCTAATATTTGAAATCAGCCTTATGTTTTTAATTTCACAAAATTGTCCTGATATTGAAATGAGTTCCCTTTTAATATTATTCTACATTTTTAAATTTGAAATTTGAAATGTATGATACGTTAATTCTCCACCATTTGATCAAATGATCCAAAAGTGGTTTTGAAAAATAAATTCACTAAATTTCATACAAAATTCATTTGGCTTCATGAATATAAAATAAAAAGTCAAAAATAGACTTCAAGCTGCATACCAAATCTACAAAACTTCAAGTCTTCAACTATAGGAAAAATCTTCGGTCCATCTGTTTGGGATGTAGGTAGTTCCCTCAATATAAATATAACAGCATCTATGAAATAATTACCAATGTGAAAATTTACAAACAAAATGTTCTTTAAGCCGGATCACACATGAACTGATTTATCAACAATTCACATATTAGAACAAATTTGGTTTCATTTTTCTTTTCAATGAAAAGATTTTATTCTATGATAAATTTTATATGTACCTAGAATTTTCCATAGTTCAGAAAATCTGATATTGAACAACAATTAATCTGAACTGCCATTTGAACTGTTAACTGTTTTCTCAGAGTGTTGACAACAAATAATTCATGGATATACCTTATGGGTGACAATTCTAAATTTAAGATTACAAGATCTAAGTAGATAAATTTTTCAACATCATGGGTGAAGTTTTTCAAGCAATCACACCTATACTTCGACAAATTAACAGGAAAGACAGTAAATAAAATAGGTAATCACCTATGCGAAACAGCCCTACCAAAACAAAACATATTGCAATGTACACATTGCAAGTTCAACCACCCTATGACGATTTAAATAACTGGTTTTGGCTACAAAATAAAACCGATGCCAAATGCCGAGTCGACCTTCACCAGGAGAGGTAAGGATGGGCAGAAGAAATTGCAGACAAAGATGGAGGATTTCATTGATTAGGTCAATACATAGGCCATGTCAAAGTAGGCAAGCAATTTAAGCTTCTTCTTCGGGTTCTGTATCCGTAGCTGAGATCAAAGAAGCGGACTGGATCTTTCCAGCATGATCCAGCCTCATTAAAATTACTCCCCTGAAACAGGCATTTAAAAAATGCTTTAAAAGAACACATGATTAAAAACAAAAGAACCAGAAACTTTAGACAACGGAAATGGGACCTGTGAAGAATGGAAACTTTGCATGCTTAAAAACCACAACTCAAATTTCAGAGAGCTTGATTATTGGGCAATGAAATATTCAAAAACTCAATTTGCAAAATCAAGCTTTAGACAAGCTGCAGAGAAGAACCCACTGCCTTTGTCTTTCATTCAGTTGCTGTCCATTTAGGAGATCAGGAATGCCAATTCATATCTTCTTACAACTTAAGGACACAGTTGTACAATTTATAGAATAGATCCTGTTCAAGTAAGGTCATTATATCTTCATACCTTTGGCAACCCATATTCACACTGGCACTTATTGAACCTTATCACAAATGCTTTTGTTTGGTACTTAGCCATGCCAGAGGGCACATACGCCCATCTATCCCCTTAGTTTGACTAGTCAACCTCTTAAAATATATAAGAACATTCTTCAGCTCAATTTCTCTAAGGGCTCCTACTGGTTGACATGTCTTGCAAGGCTTTTGTGGAATTTCAATGATAAAAAGCAGTTTCCCTTTATTCATTTTTCCTATGAAAAAAGTTTGCAACCTCCCAAGCTCCAGACTCTGGAGACATTGAGGGTTTTCGCCATTAAGCCCCAAATATTTGAATGTGCAACTTTGAATAGGTGTACGGCCATGACCCTTGGCCAACAGGGCTGGGAGGATCTACTCTTATTGTCAATTGGATTCTGTTTTTATTTATTTATTAGGGTTGTTTTCAAATATAAAAAAATGAATCAAAAAATTTACAAGATATAGCAAAATTTTAGAACTATCAATGATAGATGCTGATAGACACTGATAGACTTCTATCAGTGACATTGATAGACACTAATAAAAGTCTTTCAGTGTCTATCAGCATCTATCATTGATAGTTCTACAATTTTGTTATATCTTGTAAATATTTTCAATAGTTTTACGATTTGAAATGATTTCCCTATTTATTATTGTTATTTGTTATTTCTTTTTTTTCTTTTTGCAATTTCCCTTGGGGCAAAATGCATGACTGGACCAATAACTGATACACTATCTGATGTAACTAGAAGGCTTACTTCTTTAATTAGCTATAGTTAGTTTGTTAGTTTTGACTTTAACTATAGTTAGTTTGTTAGTTTTGAACAAACTTGTAATCTTTCTCTATAAATAAAGTCTCTTCCCTCGTTTTGAGGAGGGATTCATTGATTCAAAATATTAGATTTTTGGTTTCACACCAAAATTGGTATCAGAGCACTCCAAGATTTGGAAACCGATGGTGGAAAGGAGAGCCCATCAACCAATCGAAGGAGATGTACACGAGCAAGAACAAGAGGTGGAAGATACTCCCACCCTCTCTCCAAGAACCTCAACCCGACACTTGTCCATTGAGGACTCATTGGAGGGAATTCATGGCACCTTAACAAACCTTCAAGAAAGCATGAAAACCCTTGCTAGAAGAGTTGAAATGCTTGCAACCGCACCTTAAAATCGAGAGAATATTCAACCAGTTGATCAAGAATGGGGAGAAAGAGGAAGAAGAGGTAGCGGATAGGCAAAAATTGGCCAAAACCAGCAAGAAATATTTCCAAAAAGACATCCAAGAATTCAAAGACAACACCACGAAAATCTAAGAAGACAACCAATTGGCCAAGAAAGATATCGAGAAAACCAAGATTAGGATTCATCTAGTGAATAGGATCCAGAAGAAGAATTCTTTGTGCCAAGAAGAGGAAGAGGCAAGAGACATGAGAACAATAATTTCAAGATGAAAATTCACTTGCCAAGTTACAATGGGAAGCGAGACATTGAAGCATTTCTTGATTGGATCAAGAACACGGAAAATTTCTTCACATACATGAACACTCCCGAGTACAAGAAAGTACATCTCGTGGCACTAAAGTTGAAAGGTTAATGAACTTGGGATCAATCGGAGAATTGGCAGAAGGCCAATTCATTTGTGGGAGATGAAAAGGTTAATGAACGAACGCTTCCTACCTCCTAATTACGAACAAACCTTGTATAGTCAATATCAAAATTGTAGACAAGGAGAACGATCGGTGGTTGATTACATTAAAGAATTTCATCGATTAGGAGCAGGAACAAACCTTATGGAGGGTGAGCAACATTTGATTGCAAGGTTTATTGGAGGTCTACACATGGATATCAAAGAAAAGGTAAAACTACAACCTTTCCACTCTTTTACTGAAGCTATCTCTTTTGCTGAAACTGTGGAGGAGATGACCGAAATCCGAGTCAAGAATTCATCAAGAAGGTCCGCTTGGGAAGCCTCCACAAGCAAAAGGGTTAGTGCTGCAAGTAAAGCACCAAATCCTCCAAATCCACCAACCTTGACCAAAGACAAAGATAAAGAATATCAAGAATGGAGTGAAGAGAAGATGACTGAGACCGCATTCAAGAAGAGAGCTCAAAATCCCTTCAATAGACCTTCTTTGGGCAAATGCTTTCGATGTGGCCAAGTTGGTCATCTATCTAATGCATGCCCCAACAAAAAACAATAGCTTACATAGAAGAGGAAGAAGAAATGATGGCTGAAAACAGTGACGAAGAAGATGAGGAAGCCGAGTTCATTGAACCGGATGATGGTGATAAACTCTCTTGTGTTCTCCAAAGAATGTTAATCACTCCTAAAGAGGATTTGAACCCCCAAAGGCATTGTCTTTTCAAAACAAGTTGTACAATCAACAACAAGGTATGCAATGTCATCATAGACAGTGGAAGTAGCGAGAATTTTGTCTCCAAAAAGCTAGTGGCGACTCTAAATCTCAAAGTGGAGACTCATCCAAACCCATACAAGATAGCATGGGTAAAGAAAGGTGGCGAGGCACAAGTAAGTGAAATTTGCACCATTCCCTTTTCAATTGATAATAGCTACACGGACCAAATAGTATGCGATGTATTGGAAATTGATGTATGTCACATATTGTTAGGGAGACTATGGCAATATGATACTCGAACCTTACACAAGGGGAGAGAGAATACATACGAGTTTAATTGGATGGACAAGAAAGTGGTCTTACTTCCACTAAATAAGAAGAATGATAAAGGCGTAAAGGTGAAAAAGGAAGACAGCAACCACTTGTTTATAACAATTAGTGGAAAAACTTTGATGAAAGAAAGAGAAGAAGATATATTAGGACTTGTTGTTATTGATAAGTCCGAGGAAATACAAGAGAATGGGTCCCTCCAGTGATACAAGAATTGTTCGATGAATTCCCCCTCCTTAAAGGAGAACCCGAGGGGCTACCCCCATTGAGAAATATTCAACATCACGTTGACCTAATCCCGAGAGGAGCCTTGATTTTTTCAAAAGAGGACTTGCAGAGTGAATACCACAAGACTCGAATAAGGCTGAGAGATGAGTGGAAAACTGCATTTAAGTGCTACTTCTCATTTGCAGACCGATGGCCAAATGTTGTTACCGCATTGAGTTGTCTTGTGACCTATATATTAATCCAATATTCAATATTGCTGATCTCGAATCTTATTTTTGCTCTGGACAGCTTCCATTTAGCATCCTAATTGCCTCGCAGACGAGTCCAATCATGAGGGGGTGGATTTGATACAACTAGAAGGCTTATTTTTATAATTAGCTATAGTTAGTTTGTTAGTTTTGACTTTAACTATAGTTAGTTTGTTAGTTTTGAACAAACTTGTAATCTTTCTCTATAAATAAAGCCTCTTTCCTCATTTTGAGGAGAGATCATTGATTCAAAATTTAGATTTTTGGTTTCACACCACTATCACACTCTAGCTCAAGTGTATTAAAAGATCCTAGACAAGAGATCACAAGGTGGCTTTTTAAGAAATAACAGAAGTGGCTATGATTTTTTTTTGGAGTCTGTTTCGGAGCTAAGATTGTTTGCCAACGTAGAAGAGAAGAAATTGAGAAAACATTTCCAACCAAATTTTAAGCCTCAAAATTAACTGAGCTAGTTTTATGATTTTATCTACCTTAATGAAAAGGAAAAAAAGGAAGGGATTTTACATGTATACAACTAAAATAAAAGATATTGCCAAAAGCAACGAAAAAGGGAAGCAATGGGCCTATTTGGTTGGCAATCTGAATTTTGTTTTATGCTTTTAGATTCATTCGATTCAACTAATGTGTTTGGCAAACAATTCTGAATTCTATTTTTTGATTTTTGTGATCCAAACTGTGAAATTTGAAAACATTTCTATGTTTTCATTATGCCTAGATTTTAAATTTTAAATTTTAAATGTAGACTAATATTAAATAAAGATAAAAATGTTAAAAAATACAGTATATCCTGTTAAATTCAATTCATTTTTCTATAATAAAAATATATATAATGTAATGTATTATAGATTATATAATGTTACAAATAATAATTATACAATTCTTTTAATATAAAATATGTCCATAAATTAATTAAGACTAGTTTATAGTCAACACAATATTAAAGGGTAAGTACAACTAATTTTTTGATTTACAAATGTTATAATTCTATAATTTAGGGTTTTCCATTTTTGTAAATATTTTGTGATATTTTTCTTTTCTATGCTTGTTGTACTCTTATATATATTCATATCTTTGGTGAATGAATAAAGCATTCTGATTCTTTCTCAAACCTAAGAGTTTTACATGGTATCAGAGCTCTCTAAATAAACTTACGGTTTTTGTGAACCTTAAGGTTTGAGAATTTAGAACCCATTTGTCATACGTTTAGGGTTTGTGGAGAGGTGAGTTTACTCACATCGCCGTCTTTGGTTCGTTCGCCGTCATTAATCACCGTCGCCGCAATCATCTGCCACCACCGCCACCGCCTGGTAAAAAAAAAGGTTGTTTTTTCGACATCACCCATTCCAACGAAAGCCCAACCGCCGATCTACAAAACCCCAAAGTCCGGTTGCCATCTGACCAGCGCGTGAGGCTCACACCACCGTTTGTTCCAGCCTGTTGTCCGTCCACGCGCCAGCAAGTATTAGGCGCGTGCGCTGCCGTTTTTCGTCCTTCTTCAGTGGGTTTCCTCAGTGTTGTTGGCTCTTCTTTGGTGGTGTGTTTGTTTGGGATATATAGATATACTCATTGCTTGTGTAGACATCTCTTCAGTAAATTAAGGTTTGATTCTTTGTTGTCTAGTGTCTACTTTTTGAGGTAATGGTTGATAAGAAACCAGTAATGTCCGAGATTGTTCCTATGGTGTCAAAAATAACTGAATACAAGTTGAATGGATCCAACTACTATTCATGAAGATCAAATCCAGGAGGTGTCGTTTGATATTATTGTCATAAACCTGGCCATACGAAACGTGAATGCAGAAGATTGCTAAATAAGGGTCAGAGGATGCCATCACCCTCTGCACATGTCGCCTCTACTCCTGATAATCTTGACAAGTCAATTACAATTTCTACAGGGGAGTTTGCTAAATTTCAGCAGTATCAAGAGTCATTGAGCGCATCATCTTCTACTCCCATTACGACCATCGTAGAGATATGTAACATTTCTAAATGCCTTTTTTCCTCCACGTCAAAATGGGTCATTGACTTTGGTGCTACAGACCATATGTCAGGTAACCCTAGTTTATTCTCTACCCTTTGTACATCTATCTCTTCGCCTAATGTCACTATAGCTGATGGAACCTCCGCTCTTGTTTAAGGATTAGGAACCGTGCATCTCACTGAATGAATTTCTTTGTCATCAGTTTTAAATTTACCAAATTTCTTGTTTAATTTGATTTCGATCAGTAAACTCACTTGTGATCTTCATTGTTGTGTCTCATTTTTTCCTGGTTATTGCTTATTTCAAGATCTTACGACGAAACAGACTATTCGTAAAGTGCGGGAAGTTGGAGGTCTTTACATCTTTGAACCATAAACACCTAGCCATCACATGCTCTAGCATGTCGTCTCCCTTTGAAGAGCATTGTCGTTTGAGTCATCCGTCTATCTCTGTGTTGAAGAGTCTTCATCCACAACTTCAACATTTGTCTTCTTTCGATTGTGAGTCATGTCAGCTTGCTAAATTTCATCGTTTGAGTTCGTATCCTCGAGTCAATAAATGAGCTAGTGCTCCTTTTGAATTAGTCCATTCTAATATTTGGGGTCCCTATCCTGTTGAGTCCAAAGGAGGGTTTAGGTATTTTGTTACACTTTTCGATGACTATTCTCGTGTTACGGTGGTTATATTTAATGAAAAGTCATTCTGAGTTACTTTCTCATTTTCGTAACTTCCATGTCGAAATTCAAACTCAGTTTAGTGGTATTCTTAAAATCCTACAGAGTGATAATGCTAAGGAATATTTCTCTCATACACTCAAGTCTTATTTAGATACCCATGGCATTCTTCATCAATCTTCTTGTGTTGATACTCCATTTCAAAATGGGGTTGCAGAACGAAAGAATTGTCATCTCCTTGAGACAGCCAGAGCTTTGATGTTTCAAATGCATGTTCAAAAATCCTTTTGGGCTGATGTTGTTTCCACACCTTATTTCTTAATAAATCGCATGCCCTCTTCCATTCTTAAGGGTGAGATACCTTTTCGTACTTTATGCCCCAAGCAACATTTGTTTCCCNACATTTGTTTCCCATTCAACCCAAAATATTTGGTTGTACCTGCTTTGTTCGGGATGTTCGGCCTCAACATACCAAGTTGGATCCAAAGTCCTTAAAATGTATTTTCCTTGGTTATTCCCATGTCCAAAAGGGGTATCGGTGTTATTGTCCTAGTCTAAATAAATATTTAGTCTCTCCTGATATCATGTTTTTTGAACATACCCCATTTTCTTCATCACTGTCTTTCTCTTCGAACAAGAGTCAGGGGGAGCATAAGGAATTAGAGAATGATTTCCTTGTCTACACAGTTATTTCTCCTTTTGATCCTCTTCCTGATTCATCTCTTCCTGTGGCTACCTCCACTCTTCCTCCCACCGTTAAGGTCTATACTCGACGACAACCTCCTCCAGTTCCATGCCCTGTACCAGAGTCTTCTTCGTTATTGGATCTAGAAACGGGTGATGATCTTCCTATTACTCTTCGTAAAGGTAAACGTACTTGTACTCATCCTATTTCCTCTTTTGTTTCATATATAACCATTTGTCACCTTCCACATGTTCATTCATTGCATCCTTAGAGTCTGTATCCATCCCGAAAACTGTTCATGAGGCTTTGTATCATCCTGGTTGGTGTGCCGCAATGGTGGAGGAGATGACTGCCTTAGATGATAATTGTACTTGGGATTTAGTTTCTCTCCCTGCAAGAAAGAAGGCTATCGGTTGCAAATGGGTGTTTTCAGTTAAAGTCAATCTTGATGGTTCTATTGCTCGGCTAAAAGTGCGCCTCGTAGCGAAAGGCTACGCACAAACTTATGGCGTTGACTATGCTGATACTTTTTCTCTTGTGGCCAAAATGGCATCTGTGAGGTTGTTTATTTCGTTAGCTTGAATCAACCATTGGCCTTTACATCAGCTTGATATTAAAAATGTATTTCTTCATGGTGATCTTCAAGAACAGGTATATATGGAACAACCACCAAGGTTTGTTGCTCAGGGGGAGAATGGAACGGTGTGTCACCTTCGTAAATCCTTGTATGGATTAAAACAGAGTCCACGAGCTTGGTTTGGTAAATTTAGTCAGGTGATTGAAAGCTTTGGAATGCGGAAGATCAAGTCAAATCATTCCATCTTTTTTAAGAGATCTGAGGGTGGTGTCATCTTGTTAGTCGTATATGTGGATGATATTGTGATTACTGGTGATGATGCTTTAGGTATCCAGTCTCTAAAGACCTTTCTTCATAGTCAATTCCATACAAAAGATTTGGGCATGTTGAAATACTTTTTAGGAATTGAGGTAATAAGAAGCAAGAAAGGAATTCTATTATCACAAAAAAAATATGTACTTGACTTGTTGACTGAAACAGGAAAGCTGAGGGCTAAGCCATGTAGTATCCCAATGATGCCCAACCTACAGCTCACAAAAGATGGAGAATTGCTAAAAGATCCTGAAAGATATAGGAGGTTAGTAGGAAAACTTAATTACCTTACAGTGACTCGACCCCACATAGCCTATTCAGTAAGTATTGTGAGTCAGTACATGTCATGCCCTACAGTTGATCATTCGACTGCATTGGAACAGGTTCTTTGTTATTTGAAGGCTGATCCCAGGCGTGGTTTATTATATAAGGATTATGGTCATACAAATAATGAATATTTCTCAGACGCTGATTAGGTAGGACCTAAAGAAGACAGAAGATCAACCTCAGGGTATTGTGTTTTTGTTGGTGGTAATTTGATTTCTTGGAAGAGTAAGAAGCAAAATGTGGTGTTACATTCAATTGCAAAATCAGAATATAGAGCAATGGCACAATCTGTGTGTGGATTTGGATATATGAACTTCTTGTTGAGTTGGGATTTGAAATCACCATACCGACAAAGTTGTGGTGTGATAATCAAGCAACACTTCATATTGCTTCTAATCCAATTTTTTATGAAAAGACTAAACATATTGAAGTTGATTGCCATTTTGTACGTGAGAAAATTCAACGAGGGTTGGTATCTACAGGATATGTGAAGACTGGAGAACAATTACGAGATATCTTCACGAAAGCATTGGATGGAAGGTATAGATTATCTATGTAACAAGTTGGGCATGATTAACATATATGTTCCAACTTGAGGGGGAGTGTTATAATTCTATAATTAGGGTTTTCCATTCTTGTAAATATTTTGTGATATTTTCCTTTTCTATGCTTTGTACTCTTGTATATATTCATATATTTGATGAATGAATAAAGCATTCTGATTCTTTCTCAAATCTAAGAGTTTTACGATAAATATAACATCCAAAAAAATTTGTTTAAATTATAATCCAATTTCTGAATCTAGTACCAAATACATACTTGAAAACATGAAATACAACTTTGTTTTCAAATTTCTATTTCCAAATTCCCTACCAAACATGCCCGTAAGGAACTTGGATTTTTGTTCCAAAAAACATGACCAAATTTAAATATTTCATAGTGAGAACTATGTCAGGAACATTACTACTTGGGAAAAATGAATATTTTAACCAAATAAGCACTAACTAATATTTACCTGGCATAGCGAGATTGTATAGAAACATCCCGAACCTTTATTCTATTAACTGTACCACTTTGGCTTACTAGAACTACTTGTTCATCACTTTCACCATCCTCTGTAAAAAAAAAAACATAATTTGTTATAAGAAAAAAAAAAGGAGGATACAAGAAACAAAAGAAAAAAATTATAAAAAAAAAAAAAATGGTTGATCCATTACCTGCCAATGAGAATCCAACTACAAAAACAGCTGCCAAGCGATCCTCTAAGGAAAACTTAATGACAATAACAAATAAAGAAGATCAGATAAGGAGGGACTTAAAGAAAGATTAGTAATGATAAGTAGATTAACGATTCAGTAATTAAAAAAGACATGAATTAGAGATACCTTGTATCCAATCAAACCAACTCTATTTAAAGGAGACAAGCGGAAACTGCTCAATGGAACTCGCTTTCCAAATCCACTTTCGGACACAAATAAGAGCCATGGACCATTAAAGCCCTTGGAGCTGGAAACACCGAAGCTAACGATTAAGATTATTTGCAATAACCATTAAGCTAACCATTAACAATAATACATCGACTCTCAATAAACTATTTCAAGACTTTCATACTAAAAGACTGCCTAAAATACCAAACTCTTGAAATCATAGGGCTCAAACAACCAATATTCAGAAGGAACCTATATTCGTTTACACTCAAGAGGAAAAAGAAGATCAAGAATTTGAAGGAGATCAATGGGCTGAGAAACTTTTTGTTGATTATTTCTTTCTTTTTTTTTTTTTTTTGGGGGGGGTGGTGGTGGGGGATTAATATCTCCCTTGTATTTATTGTGTTATATTTGCTTGCTGTATTTTTTTTCCTTATTTGTAATGCGATGTTTCTTCCATTTAAGAAATCATTTCCTCCTAAGAGAAATAAGAAAGTACATCTTTTGGCATGATACCAGAGCAGTCCATTGTTTGAAACCCTAAAATCCCTAATTTTTTTGAAATCCTAGAATCCTTACCTACCTCCGCTTGTTCACCGTCGTCGCCAATCATTCCTTCTCCGATTTCCTGCCATCGTCAATCACATCTCGCCGGACGTTCGCATGTTGCCGACAACTTCGCAGTTTTGTTCTTTGCATTTTGTTGGTCATTGCTCGCAATTTTTGGTTATCGATGGTCGTTCGTGAGTGGTCATCGTTGGTCGCCCCTATCTGAAGCGTCCGCCTCTGATCGCCGCCATCTGCCACTATTCGTTGTCAATGACGGGTTTGATTTGTTTGCTTTTCCTTTTTAGACCTGTTTTCTCTCCTCTTTTTACCATTCTTGCTTCGGCTATATAAGATACTAAGTCATCTGTGGCTAAAGTCGATAAGGGTATCCATTCCAATAGCCCCACTACCCAAATAGCCTCTTTATCAACTTGGTGTTAAGAATGCCTTTCTCAATGGGGATCTTGAAGAAGAGGAGTTTATAGACTTGCCACTTGGTTTTGAGGTGGATCTTGGGGTTAACAAAGTGTGCAAGTTAAAGAAATCATTACACAACCTTAAACAATTTCCTAGATCATGGTTTGAACGTTTTGGAAAGGCAATCACGAGCTATGGATTCAATCAAAGTCAAGTTGTCATACTTTGTTCTATAAACATATTGGAAATAGCAAGGTTGTTGTTTTGATAGTGTATGTTGATGATATCATACTTACAAGTGAGACAGGACTAAATATCTTGAAGAAAAAAACTAGCTAATAATTTCCAAATCAAGGACTTGGGAACCATAAAATATTTCCTAGGCATGGAGTTTGCCAGGTCCAAAAGTGGCATTCTGGTCAACCAAAGGAAGTATATTCTTGATCTACTGAACAAGACAGGTTTACTTGGTTGCAAGTTAGCAAAAACTTCCATTGATTAGAATTTAAAATTGGTAACATCCGATCCTTTGCACTTCCACACAACTAGGGAATGCACTCTCCATCCTCGTCCTCGCCCATTTCCCGTTTTGAGGGGTTGAGGAATCCCCATTCGGGGATACGGGTTCTGCAAGGAAAAATTCTTGCTTTTTATTTTATTATTTTTATTATTTAAAATTAACTAAATTTAGTATTTACATTGAAATTGTAAATTTTGTATAAGAAGTTAGTATCAATATTAATATAAAAAATAAAATTAATAAATAAAAAATATATTAATTAATGGAAATTGTAAATTAAGTATTTGTTTAAATTAATAATTAAAAAAAATATTTTAGTTCTTTTTATATATACATTTAATAGAAATTAAATTCATTTATTAGAAAATTAAAATTAAAAAAAAAATTAACTAAAACCAGCTACTATTTTAGTAATTTATATATATATATATATATTAAATTAACAATTGAAAAAATTTGGGGCAAAGGCAGGGGTCCATGAGATTGATCGTGGGGCTTAATTAAACATGGTCATCTCCCCTTGCTGGCACATGAGATTGATCGCATGGAGGACACAATCAATCGAAGGTGCACCTCCCTCTCACCCACCAAGGAAAAGGCTGAAAACAGTCACTTGCTCAATGAAACCACTGCTCCATCTACTTTACCCAATGGATTGCAACCACTGCTCCTGCAATACCCAATGGACTTAAGCATGTTTCTGTCCTTCCTTAATATTTAGCCGAGGCACCAAACAATGGGAGAGTGTGGAAAGCTGGTTGTCCTACCTTTTTGTCTGACGCGCTCCATCCTTTGACCAATGATCACACTTCCCAAGTTGCCCAATCTGTTTTCTCTCCAATGCTGCACACTGATGGGCCGTCAGCATCAACTGACCACCCACCTCCTACCCCATCAGCAGTCACATCATTACTTTTTGCCTCTCACAAGCAACCACTCTCCTCAAATCATTCTAACACTCCACCAATTGTCCAAGCTATCCAAACTTCCCTTCCCACATTTTCTCCACAAACTCTTTCCCACCAATTTTCCTCTCTACCCTTAGTCATAAACCCCTCGGCCATTTCATCTCCCCAAGCACATCTTTCAGCCCTCCCAACTGATCCCTCAAACAAGCCTCCTACTCTTCCCCATCATCTCTCCATCTCTCCCATCCGAAAGCTACAACTCCATTTCCATTATCTCTCCCATCCGATTCTACCCTGCCCCCCTCCTTCACAAACGGCCATGGAGAATCTACCAACTAAAGAACCTCACCTTCCTAAGAATCTTAATCTTCTAAACCACCGAAAAGACAGACTCGCCTAAGAGGAAATGATCAACCAAATAATGAAAGAAAGACTTGCATGAAACCTCTTCAAAGGACTAGGGCTCCAGACTCTTAACATCCCTTCTCCCCAACCTA
Organism: Benincasa hispida; assembly: GCF_009727055.1. Taxonomy (NCBI): domain Eukaryota; kingdom Viridiplantae; phylum Streptophyta; class Magnoliopsida; order Cucurbitales; family Cucurbitaceae; genus Benincasa; species Benincasa hispida. The sequence continues at coordinate 209,736 of NC_052352.1, read as the reverse complement.
AAAGGGTGACCATCAAGCAAAGTAAGAAGGATGGACACCTCCGAAGCTTCCCTATTGGTAAGAGAATGACAAAAGCCAAAGGAAAAGAAACACAAGCTCCCAAATCACACAAGAAAGTCTGCCACAATGATTTTTGAGAGACGATAAATGATATAACCAAGGAAACGTGATACAAAAAAGACTCTCCCCCACCCAATGATTCTCCCAAAAAGTAAGTTTCTCTCCCCTCCCCATGACAGACCCATGAAGCAAAAGAAGCAAAAGAAGCAAAAGAAGAGAGCTCTTTCGAGATGTCCCGACGCCAGAGAGAGTTAGACGTAGAGGAAAAGTGCCATAACCATTTGGCTAAAAGAGATTTGTTGTGAAACCTAAGATTCACAATATTCAATCCACCCAGAGTATCAATAGTCTCCCATCTGACCAAATACGATCCTTTACCTTTCTCCTCACCCTCCCCTTACCAAAGGAAGTCTCGCATCTGCCTCTCCAAGAGCTTACACCCGACTAAGAGCCTTAAAAAGGAAGAAGTAAACATAAATGCCACTCAGAACAGACTTCATCAGAATTAGCCTACCAACTTTAGAAAAAAAGCTTTTCATCCGAGAGGCAAACATTTTTTTTTATTTTATCCACCAAAAGGTCCCAGCAAGAGGCAGACTTGGGGTTACTACCAAGAGAAAGAGAGAAGACTGCAAATATCACACCCAACCCATCTCCTAAGCTTAGAATCCTCGCAATTCATTCCCATGATACTACACTTAGCCCTATTAATGTTTAATCCGACATTTCTTCAAAGAAAGTAAGAATATGGTTCAACATGAGGAACAAGCTATCCTTAACCAAGCAGAAGAAGAGCATGTCATTTGCAAATTGAAGATGGGAAAGGGGAACTTTGCCCTCCCCCACCTCAAAAGGCTTAATAACATTACCTTCCACGCACTTGCTAACCAAACTACTCAAAACGTACACCACAAGAAGGAAAAGGAAAGGAGAGAGAGGACCTTCCATAGCCACCACCTTACCTCTAGGGCTCCCATTAACGAGGAAAGGAAACCTAACGTTTCGTGTGCAACCCCACACCCAAATCTGCCAATTAATTTTGTACAAACTCATGATAAGACTAATCGGCCTAAAATCCTTAACCCTACTCATATTTTCCTTTTTAGGGATAAGGCACACAAAAGTTTCCGCAACCGAAGAGTTTAGGATACCCCTTTCGTAGAATTCTAGAAAAACTAATCCTCTTTTATCAATGGCCAATTATCTTGATAGAAATCCATGGAAAGCCATGGTCAACTCCCTCAACTTATCCAACCTGCAACAATGTGGCTTCCTTCTTAACCTTCACCAACAACACTGATTCTTCCTCTTTGAAAGCTCCTTACCCTCCACCATCTTTGAATTACCCTACCAATCATAACATGGGAGCTTCCTCAATCAACTACAATAGCTATGGACCACCCTCTAGTACCTTAAAAACGGTTTTCCGACCAGGTACTAAACATTCCACAACCATCATTGCTATTCCATTTGATGCCTATCTTTCCAACCCCATGCCACATTCGCCTCACTCTCTTCATGAACATCTGGGCGATGACTGGTATGATTTAATTCCTCTATAGAAGTTTTGAGTCTCCTCATTAGATGGCATTAACACCAAGTTTAGAGAACTTGAACTTCGCATTAAGGCAATCCTAGCTCATAAGCAATTGAACCGACAAACAACAAAGAAAAAAGGGCTGAGAGAGCTTCGAAATCTTGAAAGCTTTACATCTTTTGATAAAAAAGAAAAGGCATTGATCGGAGAAGGGTCGTCATCAACTTTATTTCTCCATAATCGTTTCTTGTGTAAGGATGTGTGAGTTCTGGTTCCTTTTGGGGCATTCTTCTTTTGTTCTTAATAATCTTTTGGTTGTACATCTTCCTTTCATCTCGTACACTTTACATCTTTCTCAGTTGTATTGCTCCCTTTTGTATGGGCATCTTCTATTATCTTTGGTGTATCTCCTTATTGTACTCTTTGGATATTTCATTCATCAATGAAGTGTTTCTTATCCCAAAAAAAACCCGATTATAATTGGTCAATTTCGGGTTTCATATTAGGTGGACCAAGAATAACTATAGCCGAATATTTATATTTACAATAAAAATCGATTCAATAACATCTGAGATAGGCAGCATCAGTGGCAAGGTTATGAGGTTGGAAATGACAGTTCGTGTGTTCGATCTATGGAAACACAAACTATTATATTCTGAGATAATTTACTTAACACTTGTGCGGCAAAGTTCGTAAACTCTCTTTTGGGTTGGCCCACTAGCACAAAGTGAGCTAGTGGCCCGCTTGGAGACCAATACCACCAAGCCACAGATTAAACAGATGTGAACTAGGTAGACCAAACCGATTAACCTATTAGAAATCGGTTCAACGCAGATTGATCAATATTCTTTAGGCAATTTGGTTTGGTTCTTCAATTTCCTCAATAATTCTAGCGGTTCAACGCCGAGCTGAATCGATTACACCTCTAGAAAACCCATCTTGACCTACCTTTAGTTGTCAAGGAAACTTGTTGGACCTTTAGATTCTATGTAGGCCCACAATTTGTTTGAATTCATTTCCTCTAAATCTCTTTACTTTTTCACTAGCCGCAATGAACTTTTGACTTTCCTTTTTTTCTTTTCGGATATAAAACTGAGCTATCATTAGAGAGAGAGAGAATGAAAGAATGCAAGGAGCATACATAAAATCCAAACCCCAAATGAGCCAAATTAAAGATGAAACCTAACAAACAATTACAAAAGTACTCATACGATAAAGCCAAAAGGTAGGTATGGAACCTAATAAGGAACCAAATTTTCTCCCTAGACCGCTCCATCCATTTAAACACACTAAATTTTTCTCCCCGCTCTAGAAATAAAGCATAAATATTTGCTAACTAGAAAATATATATGTACACACACATACATATACATATTTTTACTAAAGGATGAATGATGCAATGACTCCAGTTGAACATAGAACTGAAAAACTTGAGGCCGAAATACACTGATGCCAAAGTTCTGAAATAAACACATCTATATTGTCCATGCATAATCACAACTACAAGACAAAAAATAATTGAGGTCCTCTATTGGTCACTTACAAATGTTACAATACTGCAGTTCAATCAACAAGAACGAACTATCGAAATTTCAAAGCCAATTCAAGGGCATTTTACGAATAGCCGACCTGTCTAAGTTTCAAGCTTCTTCACAATGAACTTTGTCATGTTCTTTATGTAACTATTCTAGTTATCAGATTATCTTGAATTGAGGGGCTTCTTGTAAACCAAATATAGATTTTGGGTTATTTTGTAACCATTTTCACTTGTCTCTAAAACGGTTCCGTTGCACCTTAAAAGAAACTACCATAAAAAATTGATATAAATTAAATATCTCAATTAATATGGCACAATAAAATATTTACCTGCCACGTGGAGTTGTTGGCATCTTTTCTAAATCATTCCACACAGCAGCTGGAATTATATCCATGCTTGCCATCTTATCCCCAGCTTTTAGTCTCATGGCCACTGCACCCCTGGTGTTTCTGCCTTGTGAGCGGATCTGTGAAATAAAAGCAAGTGCAAGAATGTCACATGGTAAACAATGTAATTTTGGCATGCGTTCTTCCAGTCCTGTGTGTTGTGTAATTGAAATGTGGAATCCTTCTCCAATCTCTTTATTCAATGTAGACTATGTAGTTTTGCCAACAAGATTCGAATTTTATTTGTAAATAGTTTTGAATGGTGTGGTGCTGCTAAAACAAGCTGGAGGAGTAAGTCCCAGAAATACTTTCACGATAGTGGTTCAAGGCCAAGGCCAGAGTCATGTGGTCCCACGCTTCTAGAGTTTAGATTGTTGGCCTTTCATTTGGCTTTTTGTTGAAAGAAGGGGGCATCCAGGTTGTATTGTTGTTTGCATTCTTTCTTGAATAAGATCTCTTATTCTGTTTCTTTTTTTAGAAAAAAAATAGAAATAAGAAAACAGTCTGAATGAACTTTGTTTCAGCTGAACCATTGGAATCAGTCGTGTTCAGTTAAGAAACACTGATATATTATAAAAAACAAAACAAAGCCATAAAATTATAGCCTAGGGGCGAGAGCCCAGGAGTTGCATGCAATGACTTACAATATCACAAGAACTTAAAATGACCATTCCATTCTGAGAAGCCATTGCCACAAGATTGTCATTTGTGCAACAGCAGACCCATTTTAGCTCATCACCACTCACCTGCAAAATAGTTCATAAGGCTTGATAGGTATTCGGTTAAGAATAAAACTAAGAAGGCAAGATCAAAGCACCACTAAGGGAACAAACCAATTGAATGGCTATAATTCCAGTTGTTCTGATTGCTGAAAAGAAGTTCAAAGATACTTTCTTGATGTAACCATTTGCCGTGAGCATTAGTAGAAACTGTTCGCCATCGAATTCACTCACAGGGATTATGGAGGTTATTCTCTCTCCATCTGATAAAGATAGGATCTAGCTCGATCACAAAAGAAGATCGATCAAACTTAAAGCAATCAACTACTTTTGAAGTTTTCAATGAAGGAAAGTGAAACTATGAATACCTGAACTAATGGAGTGCCAGTAGCAGTTCGGCCACATTCTGGAATTTTATAGGCACGAGCTGAATAGACTATTCCTTTATCACTACGCACAGTAGCTTCTCCATTAACATTACATGATATTTAAACAGAAGGCAATACAATTGAAGAAGACTATACAAGATGTTAATTATTTCATTTTTTTGTGAAATCCTCCATTTTTAATGTATTATATTTTTTGTATTTTATTTTTTTCCTTATTTGTAATGGAGTATTCTTCTACAAGATGTTCTTCTATTTTATAGGCCGCCTCAATTTGTCGCGTTTTTAGGGTATCAACTCTCGTCAACAAGTTATCTCCACTGGCCAATCTAGTCTGCATCACCGTTCACCACTTGCCGCCAGTGTCTAACTATTGGTTTGTTTAGCCACTGTGTGGTATTTTTTCTCAAAGCTAATTTTTTTTTTTTTTTGGAGGGGGATTCTTCGTTTTTTTAGCAATATGTCAGACACTAAGACACCTATCACTAAAGTCATCAACAATCACATCCATTCCAACGATTCCACTATCCAAATAACCACCATTCGACTTAATGGGGATAATTTTCTTCATTGATCCCAAAGTGTTCGGATGTATATTCGTGGACAAGGAAAGATTGATTACATTACTGGAGAAACAACCGCCCCCAACCCAGATGACCCTTCATTTGCTGGGTGGGACACGGAAAACTCCATGGTTACAACGTGGCTTGTGAATGTAATTATATGTGTTACTCTACAACCAAGGAATTATGAGATAGTGTGACTCGGATGTATTTTGATTTGGGCAACAAGTCACAGGTGTTTGAGTTGAATCTTAAATTGGATGATATACGAAAAGGAGGTAACTCAGTTACACAATACTTTCACTCCCTAAAAAGAATTTGGCAAGACCTTGACCTCTTTGATAGGTATGAGTGGAAGTCTAAAGAGGACCAAAAGCACTATAGGAAAACTGTTGAAGATGGTCGCATTTACAAATTCCTAGTCGGTCTCAATGTTGAGTTTGATGAAGTTAGAGGTAGGATACTTGGGAAAACTACTTTTCCAACTATTAACGATGTTTTTCTAAAGTTCGCAGGGAAGAAAGCCGCATGAATGTTATAATTGGCAAAAAATACTATTGATTCATTTGAATGCTCTGTGTTGGTGACTGAAAATACTAAACTGAAGGCGTCTGATCAATCCAACAAGCCACATGAAAAGTCATGTCTGGTACGACCATTGCAATAAACCTCGACATATGCGTGAAACTTGTTGGAAACTTCATAAAAAACCTGCAAATTGGAAAAGTTCTAAGCAAGGTGAGAGGAATTCCCATCAACATACCTCTAGTGCTAATGTTGTTGACTCCAGCCCATTTACTAAAGAGAATTGATCAAATTTTGAAGTTGCTAAAGACCAATTCATCATCTGGTAATCCTAATATTTCCTTGGCACAATCAGGTACTTGTCCTCAAGCTCTCTCTTGCCTCGATTCATCTCTGTGGATTATAGATTCCGGAGCCTATGATCATATGATCAATTCTTCTTGTTTATTTGAATCATATTCTCTCATGTATTGTAATAAAAAATTCGCATTGTCGATGATAGCTTCACCTCAATTGCAGGAAAAGGAACTATTCCTTTGACTACAAAACTTACATTATGTTTTGCTCTTCATGTTCCAAAATTAGCTTGCAATTTATTATCTGTTAGTAAAATCTCTAAGGATGCTACTATCGTGTTATCTTTTGTGAAACTTATTGTATCTTTCAGGATCAAGACTCGGGGGATGATTGGACGTGCTAGGGTGATTGATGGTCTCTATTACTTTGATGAAGTTTCAGCTAGTCATAAAAAAATCTAGGACTTAATTAGTGTTTGTTCTCCTTCTATTAAAGAAACTATCATGCTTTGGCATCGTAGATTAGGGCATCCAAACTTCTTCTATTTATAGTATTTGTTTCCCGATTTATTTAAAGGATTTGATTGTTCAATTTTTCATTGTGAAAGTTGCATTTTTGCCAAAACATCATCAATCCACTTATTTGCCTAAACATTACAAGGCTTCATCACATTTTTCCTTAATTCATACAGATGTCTTAGATCCATCTAAAGTTTTGACTCATAGTGATAAGCGATGGTTTGTTACCATTATAAATGATCACACTCGTTTAACTTGGCTCTATTTGTTAACAAAAAAAAGTCAGAGTTCAAAGAGATTTTTGTTCTGTTTTTCAATATGATTGAAACTCATTTCAAACTAAAAGTCGTATTCTTCACTCTCATAACAACACTGAATTTTTCACTGAACAATTAACCAATTTTTTACAAGAGAATGATATTTTTCATCAAGCTATGTGACGCGACACTCATCAGCAGAATGGCATAGCTGAGCGGAAAAATACACTTACTTGAAGTTGCTCGTGCTCTTATGTTTTTTTATGAATGTTCCAAAGTATTTGTGGGGTGATGCAATTCTTACAGTTGCATACTTGATCAATCAAAAGTCGTCTAAGGGTTTGAATTTTAAAACTTCTCTAAGTCACTTCAAAGAGCTTTTACCTGATGCCCAACTGTTTTCTGGTTTACCAATAAAATTATTTAGGTGTACTGCTTATATCCTTACTCCTACCCTTTCTCGAACTAAGCTTAATCCTCGAGCCATTAAATGCATTTTTGTAGGTTGTCTCTCATAAGAAGGTTTACAAATGTTTTGATCCTTTGACCAAGTATTTTCAGAGTATGGATGTCTTTTTTGAAAAATCAACCACTTTTTACCATAATTTCTCTTCAGAGGGAGACATCTAACCTTGAAGATAATTTTTGGAATACTTCACCTCTCTGAAACATCATTGGTTCCGAAATAACGAATTCTAGTCCTTCAATGCCAAGTGTGGGATTATACTAGAAATCGAAAACCTAAACTTCAGATTTATACTAGAAGAAACTTGACTCAAAGAGATCAAGGTTAGACAATTGACTTATTGCAGGACCAATCTAATGCTCCGATGATGATCCTAAAGCTCCAGGTATTAGACACTCCACTCCTATTCCTCCTAGTTCTTCATCTTCTCATAATCCTTTACCTAATGTCTCTAATCTTGATATTCCAATAGCCCATAGGAAAGGTACTCGTAAATGTACCAAATATCTCATTGCGAACTATCTTTCTTATCATAGATTGTCTTACTTTCATAAAGCCATCACATCCAAAATAACCAACCTATTTGTTCCAAGGAATATACAGAAGGCTTAAATGATTCGAATTGGAAATTATAAGTGATAAAAGAGATTAATGCGCTAAAACAAAATTGCAAATTGGACATAGTTGAACTACCAAAAGATAAGAAAATTGTGGGATGCAAATGGGTGTTCAATGTAAAGTGTAAAGCTGATGACAGTATTGAAAGGTACAAGGCCAGATTGGTTGCCAAGGGGTTCACTCAGACCTATGGAGTTGATTATCAAGAAACATTTGCTCCAATTGCTAAAACTAATTCTATCAGAATCCTGTTTTTTATTGTAGTCAATTTTGATTGGCCTCTGTATCAACTAGATGTTAAGAATGTCTTTCTCAATGGGAAAATTGAAGAGGTGTTTATGAACTTGCCACGTGATTTTGAGGTGGATCTTGGAGTTAATAAAGTGTGCGAATTAAAGAAATCATCATATGGCCTTAAACAATCTCCTAGAGCATGGTTTGAATGTTTTGAAAGGTAGCCACGAGCTATGGATTCAGTCAAAGTCAAGTTGATCATACTATGTTCTATAAACATACTAGAAAATGGCAAGGTTGTTGTTTTGATAGTGTATGTTGATGATATCATACTTACAGGTAATGATGAGACAGGACTGAGTATCTTGAAGAAAAAACTTGTTAATGATTTCCCAATCAAAGACCTAGGAACCTTAAAGAATTTTCTTGGCATGGAGTTTTCCAGGTCCAAAAGCGACATTCTTGTCAACCAAAGGAAGTATATTCTTGACCTATCGAACGAGACAGGTTTACTTTGTTGCAAGATAGCAAAAACTCCCACTAAGCAAAATTTAAAATTAGTAGTTGCAACTGAAAAAGAAGTAAAAGAAAAAAAAAAGTACCAAACTTGTGGGGAGACTCATATACCTCTATCACACATAACTTGACATCGTTTTTACAGTTAGCATGGTAAATCAGTTCATGCATGCTCCCGGGCCAATTCACTTTGAAGCAGTTTATAGAATTTTGAGATATTTGAAAGGTTCTCCAAGAAAATGTATATTATTTAAGAAGCATGACCACCTACATGTTGAGGTTTACATTGATGTTGATTGAGCAGGCAGCACAACTGATAAAAGATCCACTTTGGGTTATTGCCCTTTTGTTGGAGGAAATCTAGTTACTTGGCGAAATAAAAAACAAAGTGTGGTTGCAAGAAGTAGTGCTGAAGCAAAATTTAGGGCATTAGCTCATGGTATTTGTGAGGGCATATGGATAAGAAAAGTATTGGAAGAATTGAAATTCTCTCAGACAATACCCATACACATTTATTGTGATAACAAATCAGCAATTTCCATTGTCCACAATCCAGTCCTTCGTGATAGGACAAAACATATTGAAGTTGATAAATATTTCATAAAGGAGAAGATTGATGCAAGAATAATATGCATCCCCTACCTTCCAAAGTGGCAATTCAATAATTTGATTGGCAAGTTGGCCATGAATGATATCTTCAAACCAGCTTGAAGGGGAGTGTTGATTATTCTCTTTTTTGTGAAATTCTCCATTGTATTTATCGTATTATATTTCCTACATTTTTTTTCCATATTTGTAATGGGGTGTTCGATTTAAGAAACCCTTTCCTCCAAAGAAGAAATAAGAGAAATTAATATTTTTCAGCACAAGAAAACAAGGAAAAAAAATCTAATTAAATAAATTGACAAACTAAGATAATAGACAGAAGTTTTTTTGTAATAAAATGATAGAGAACTAATACATTGATAAACGGTCCTAGAAGAAATTTTGTTGGAGGATAACGAACTTTTCTCTTCAGGATATTGAAAAGAGCAAATTACAGAATTTTCATGGTTGACCTGTAAACTCAAAAAAAGTTGGACATACGATGGAATCAAATAGCACATTTTAATAACCTGGCCTAGTAGGATAAAAATGTTAAAAAGACTTAAGATAGTTTTTTTCTTTTTTTTAAAGGAAACAAAACTTTTCATTGATATAATGAAAATAGACTAATGTTCAAAATACAGGAAACAAAAAGAAGAAACAGTAAACTTAAACAGTACAATCCCAAGGGTACCTTGAACTAGACCAATGGTTAATAAGAGAAAATAAAATCCCAAAACAAACAAATAACATGAAAAGAAAAAAATTACATAATTTTGTACTTTGTATCAAAACTTTCAAAATTTTCAATAAAACCCTTAAACCTTTGAAAAAAAGTTTAAAAAAAATACTCTTGCCACTAGTTGGATGGAAAATGTTTGTATTTTGTTTTAAAAATGTCTTTGAACTTTCAAAAGTTTCAATAATACCCCTAAATTTTTAAAAGTTCAAAAAGACCCATATTGTTAATATATGGATGAAAATCGTAAATACCTTGTGTCAGAGTTAAATGGCATTTTATATAATTTAGCCTATATTTAAATAGATGAAAGTTCCAAAAACACGGACCAAAAAGAAGGTGTTGCACATTACACAAATGACAAGTAATGACATACTAAATTTAAGATAATAAGGATTATGAATCAATGGGAAATATGTGTCGACCTGAAACCACCCATAGATTCTCGTCGATATGCAAATTACCATTTTTCACTTGCAAGATCAGCAGGAAATGTATAAGGGTAGCTAAATATGAATAGAAGGTGGGTTATTGGCCATCTGGGACTTACTTCTCTATTGAAAACTAACCTCTCCGTCCTTTTGGCAGCCCATCATGAACAAGATTGAACCAAAGGTGTAGGCTTACTCTTTTGAATTCCACCCTTTCTAATCTACCTATTTATTACTTACCCTTGTTTTCAGCTCCTCTTCCTTCCAAAGTGGCATATGATATCGAAAGATGCTTTAGAAAGTTTCTATGGACTGGAAGCAGAAATAGTTCCACATCAAACCTCCTTCGTTAGAACATTCAAGTATCCTATGGATGAGGGTAGTCTCAACATTGTGGAAATTAGAATCTGCAACGACTCTCTCTTAGCCAAATGGATTGGACGTTTTAAGCATGAGACGGGCAATTTGAGGAGATTCATCAAGGCTAAGTATGGGTCTTGTCACTTTGACCAAAACCCTTCCATCTATCAACAAACCTCCTCTAAAAGTCCATGGAGTCGCATCATGAAGCTGAAGGATCTTAATTACAGCAATATTCAAATCAAAGTGGGAAAGGGTCTTCCAATGCCTTTTGGAATTATCATTGGGATGGTCCGTCTCTCTTCAAATGCAGTTCTCCTAGTTTATGCTATTGCTGAAATGAAGGAAGCATCCATTGCTGACATGGGGGACAATGTGAATGAATCGTGGTCTTTAAAATTCAGAAGGCATATAAAAGATGATGAAATCATCATATGGGCTCGTTTAATTAAGATCATCCCTAGTGTCACAATCGCTCTTTCGGAAGCTTCTCTTAGCGATTGTGCGGCACTTGTTCCCGCTCACGAACAAGTCAGCCAACTCGAATACGGACTGCCGGTGGCACACCGAGCGCCTCTCGCAACCTCCACCCCCGTTTTAGGGAAAACGGTTTTAGAAAACGGGTTTGGAGAAAAGGTTTTCGTAAGAAAGCAAGCTGGCTCTCTTGCATATGCAAAAGGGCGAGTGGGCACTTACAATGAAAATGTAAAGAAAGCAAGCTAACTAAGCTAATACAATACAAGATATGAAAGTATGCTAGAAGGGGGTTGGATCGGGCATGCGGCCATGGGCAACAGGCCCTGGACAAGCATGACCGTGTCACCTAGCATCCACCTTACTGATCAATGAGATTGTTGGATTTGGCAGCTTGGCAAGAGTGGTTTTTTTTAAATAGAAAAATCAATTTTCATTAAGAAAAAATGAAAAGATATGGGCATATAAAAAAACAAGCCACTAAAAGCGACCCTCTAAAGAAAGGGTTTCCAATTAAGCATATGGCAAGAGTGGTATTTTTTCAACAAAATCTTTGCTAACAGCTCGATCTATTTTATACAAAAACATATGGAAGCTTCCACTCACGCCTCATTGCTATTGACAGACTTCAAATTCGATGCCCTTGCCTATCCCCTTAATAGTGCTCACCTGTCAAGAATTCAATTAGTCTCTTCATCATCTTTTGTTCCACTGCAACTATATCGAAGATATTTGGGCTTAGATTTTTTGTGCCTTTGGTTGGTCCACTGTGGCTCCACAATCTGTTATGATCGGCTCAGAATATCTTTTATCGAACACCCCTTCAAAGCCACGAAAGATGTTCGGTCCAATATCAATCGTGCAGTGAGCGGAATGCAAGTCTTCAAAGACATGTCCAAGTCCTCAAAAGCTGTATTAGAAATTCATTTTCTTTTTTTTACAAAGGTATTGTAATTAAAGTGTGAGGTGGAGGAATCGAACCTCTAACCTCGAGGTTGATAGTAGAGCACTCTACCAATTGAGCTATGCTCATGTTGGCTTAGAAATGTTCATTTTCAATGTTCTCTTTGGTGTAAATGATTATTTTCCCTCAAAGGTTACACCTTTTGGATAGGGCAATTTTGCAATCCCTATGAATAGGGCCCTTTTAAATCCTTTTGAATCATGTCATTCATCAATGAAATCGTTTCTGATCAGAAAAAGAGCACCAATGATCTTCAGGTAATTACCAACTTTGAATGCCGATTTACCAGTAAATTATCATCCAAATGCGAACACTACTCCCATTTTTAAGTTAAGTAAATGCAAATTTTTAATAAAGTCATATAAAAAATACCTGAAGTATAGAACATGGTCATGTGCACGACAAACAATAAAGTCTGACATTGCATCATTAACTCTCAGTTTTCCAACAGATTTTCCAATTGTTCCACGATGCTGAAGATTGAAGGTGCTGGGTTTCATCCGCTTAACGTATCCTTTTTCACTAAGTGCCTGAGAGATATAATTTATACACGTTTACACAAATTGGGTTAAAAAAGTCCATGAGGGAAGATAATGTCATATAATAAATATCAAAGAACTTTACAACTAACCAAAAGCATCTCTTCATTTGGAATGACATCGATGTCTTCAAGTTGACCACTATCAGTGTCTTCTAAAATTGAACGCCTAGGGCTGGGAAACTTGTTTTTCAGCTCAATTGCTTCTTGTTCTATTAACTAGAATTTCAATAAAAGAGGTAGGATGAGAATCAACTCGCTCCATAATAAAAACCACAAGCGTATCATATGAATTGAAAGATGGAAGAGAGCTACAATGATGAGCAAGTAGTATGGATGGTAGATAGAGGCATTACAAGTCAGGAAGGGGAGGCGGTTGTTGGAAAATATTAAGATTAAAATCATCAGGGACCAAATTAGATGTTTAGCCTCTTGAGTCACACTGTCACCATAAATGTGTCCATAATATAACGTAACATTTCCCATCCTTTATTAATTGGAAGGTATATGAAAGTTATTGTATCCAGTTTTGCAACGATGCAAATGATGTTTGCCACTAAAAGAATATGCAATAAAATACCCTTTAGCTCCCTTTCGTTCGTTTCATTTAATCATTTAACTTTTTTCTCATAAACAGACCATTGTATAATTCTATTTAAGTATTTATAGAACCACAAAGAACAGAAAGGAAACTTGTACAGGAAAAGAAAATGGACAATAAGGTTATTGGTTAACAAGAAAAAAGCTTTCCCAAATGATACAAGTGCCTAAATAAAATAATTCACTGGCCTCAAACAAGAATTAAAAAACTGATAATAGCCAAAGCTCCCTAGATTCTTCTGCAGTGGAACACCAGGAAAGCATTAAAAAATACTGTAGTAGACTGCTCATTGCAAAACAAATAAGCATAAGAAACAACCTGAGTTTGCATTCATAACACACAATCCATGGGACAGATTAAGATAACCAGCTGGCATTACAACTGCTTCAAGTGAACTTATATACCACATCAGAAAAAGTAAAAGGAACTCCAAATGAACACCAATAGGAAATTAAAGTCTATATTAGGCGGCATACCTGCAGTATGTTCTTCCTGCTAGACAACAGCTCCTCTAATTTGGAAATATTCTCCATTAAGGATTTACTTTCATCAATAAACTTCTTCCTCTGAACAAGAGATCAAAATAACTCATTTGATGCAATTCAAAAAAGGCCACAGGAGACAATAACATGATTAGCATGACCACTTCAAACCTCGAGGTGTGTAAGTCTCCTAAGGTTAATGTCCAATATAGCTTCAGCTTGTTTTTCAGAAAGATTGAATTCTGCAGAAAGGAAAATAAGAAGCAGCAATAATTTCAGACTAATTTACATCACAAGGAGCCGGCAATCAAAATATTTATAAATACAATTTTGATCCAAAATAGGTCATAGAAAATAATAAATACAAGGGCTGTTTTCAAATATAGTGAAATGAATCAAAATATTTACAAATATAGCAAAAACTCACTGTCTATCAGTGGATAGACTACTATCATCTATCACTATAGATGATAGTAGACATAGATGATAGTAGTCTATCAGTGTATACCAGTGCATTTGAAAATACTTTCAATAATTTCGCCAATTAAAACAATTTCCCTAATGGTAAAGCAATTGGAAGCTCATAATTTGGTTGATGTGAAATACATTATCCTCATTGATTCATGATCTAGTTGAGCACATTTGTAATTGCTTGTAATTCTATCACTTGTTTTATCTAGTTAGTTGTTAGGAGTTGAATGGTTGACCCCTGTTATTAGTGAAAGCATAGAAAAAGGAGAATAACTTTTATGAGATGTATTTTGTATAGGACGTTGAATGCTAGTCCACAATCCTTTTCTTTTAGCAATCAGTGAATTCAGGTCATCATCTGCAACTTGTTATTACTTCACTAGGTAAGTAATTATTTCATTCGTTTTTTTTTCTTTTATGAAAAGAATAACTTCTATGAGATGTAATTTTGTATAGGAAGTTGAATGCTAGTCCACAATTCTTTTCTTTTAGCAATCAATGAATTCACGTCATCATCTGCAACTTTTTATTACTTCACTAGGTAAGTCATTAGTTTCATTTGTATTTTTTTTCTTTTATGAAAAGAATAACTTTCATTGAGGGAAAAAAAAATACATGGGCATACAAAAGATAAACCCACGAAAAAAGCTCTCTTTACAAGGGACTCCAACTAAACAAAATAATGCATGTAGAATAGTTACAAAAAGTCTTCGAAATCAAAGCCTGCATAGAAACGTGAAAACGAACGAGAGACCAAAATTCCAAAGGATCCCTATTGAAGAGTTTCTCGACCCTTCCTACATCAGTTGATCCCCCTCAAATTCTTGATCTTTTTTTTTTTCCTCGAGTGTAAACTAATAGGTTCCTTTTGAATATTGGTTTGTTTGAGCCCTATGATTCCAAGAGTTCAGCATTTTAGGAAGTCCTCTAGTAAGAAAGTCTTGAAATAGTTTATTGAGAGTCAATGTTGGTTTCTCCTATTATTACTACTTCAAAAGGCATCTTCTATTAGGCTCTCCCTAAATGGAATCTCGGTAGTTGGTCATCTCACAAAGTGACGTTCATAAATGGTATAAATCTTATTAGTTACGTAAGAATGAAGACGCATTTAATCATCTTAGTATCAAATTTGCTTCTACATTAAAAATGATCGGGGATAAAAAAAATATACATATAAAGAAGTTTTACGGGTAATATTCTCCATTACAGATATCATCCTTCCGTGTTTAAATATCGAATGATAATGGCTTCTTAGCCCTTCCATTTCCTTCCACTGTAAGTCCTTCCATGAAAAATGGTTGTGGCTTCTCAGCATCAAATTTACCTCTGTTTTACTTTATTTCTCTTATCTCGAAGGTCGTTGTATTTTTTAGCATTAGTCTCTTTTCATTGTTTCAGTGAAAAATTTTGTTACCGTTTAATAAAAATTAACGATAATCATGACTCATTAAAAAAAAAACACCAAGGGGCAATGCCACCTACCGAAAAAGCAATAATTGAAGAAATTTGAAGTTTCAAGAAACATACGAGTCCTCAGACTAGCAGATGCAATAGAATTGCTGGAAGCTTCCCTTATCAAATGAATAACTCCATCCAAATTATCAAGTCCGATAACAATACCCTACAAACAGAGCCATGATATCAAGTACTACAAGAAAACCGAGAGAAGAATAAAACCTCTGAAAGCAAAATAATGCTTTCTAACTGAGACAATTTCTCGTTAATATTTACTAAATGGTGACACTAAAAGAAAAAGGTTAATGGCACGAATATAATAGAAAGTTACGATTTCTTTGAATAAGAATCTATACATTAGAAAGAAACATAAAAGCAGAGGGATAAGGAGGGAAATAAAAGAAATTTAATTATTTGAAATATAAACCTAACGTTTGACATAAAATTAATAAAGGAAATACACTACAGATCTGACGAGACTTGCTCTCCAAAACATTCCAACAATTTTTCCACTTTATTTAAACTCAATAATTGAAATAATCAGCGTTATTTTAATCCTGTGATACAACAATCTTCACCAAAATTGCATATTGCACATAAACTAAGACCACATGTTTCGAGGTTCTTGCTGCATTTAAATTTAAACTTTTTTTAAAAAAAAAAAAAAAGGGAACTTTCTTTATACAACAAAGAACAAGCTTCTGGGAAGCAAATTAACCAGCGAATCTTTGATTTTGGAATTCAGAGGGAGCCTTCCTCGACTCCAAATCATTATGAGAGAATAAGACATTATGCAAAGTCTTGCTTAATAACTGGATTGGTCTTGGGTTCCTTCCGCCATCCTACCCAATGAATTGTTAAGATTTGTTTTAGAATATTATGTATTCACGGATTCCCTCATTCCCATCACCTCTTGATTAATGGTTAGGTCTTAATTCTACAATGGAGCAATTAAAGAAAAAAAGACACCTTTAAGATATGTCCTCTGCATAACATACTACCTCGAAACCTGTGACAATACCCAGACAATGTCATCAGGTAAGTGTGAAACAGTAACAGACCTCTACGATGTGTCTTCTCTCTTGTGCCTGTGATAGCTTAAACCTTGCACGTCTCTCTACAACAGAACATCGAAAGTCCAAAAATGCCTGGAATTTACTCAAGTTAAGACAAAAAGGAAAATAAGTTATCTTCATCTCAACCACCATAAATTAAAGAAAAATATAGTTTGCTATTATTTATTATGATGCCAAAATCAAGCTAAACATGTACTCAATGACTAGCTCCCACTACAAATTACAGATAATAAATAATAGCTACCACAAGTCACCTATAGTTCCTGCATTTAGCTTGACATAAGATAAATTATATGGATAACACCTTTTATTACTAACAATTCAGAGGGCCAAAGTTTTCTTTTTATACTCGAATTTTTTTAGACTAAAAAAATGACAGAAATAAAAGAATTATGTGAAGCTTTACCTGCAACAATTCCTTCAGACCCATCAGTTTAGGTTGTCCATTAATGATACTGCACGCAAATTTAAAATTGCATTACATGCAAGGGAGTTTCAAAAGAGACGTTATAAGATATATATACATATATTGATAAGAAGCAGATATGTATATGCAATAGAAAGCCAAAAGGAACAACCTAATGGTAAGAGAAACCTTATATCCACATATTAGCATTAAAGAAGAGTGCATCATACAGAAGAAAAATTAAGGTTCAATTATGTGATTCGAGAAATTATCATTAATCTATGTCCCCGTAAACAACGTAGAAAAATAGACAAGAATTTCATTCAAATTTGTGACTAAAGAAGTCTCAATTTACAGAAGTTTACAAAAATCCCAATTTCAAACTTATTAGACAAAAAATTTCAGGGGAAAGAAGACTAATGAGCTTTAGATAGTAACAGAACTAAGTTTGGTTAGCTCTACAATAGGGTTAAAAGAATTATTATTGTAAGAGAATTTAGATAATATTTTATTAGCTCTACAAATGATTGTCGGAAAGCTTTATGTGGAATGAGGATTATTTTTTTCCCTGCTGTAACATTCAGCGATGCATAGGAGGTGATATTAGAATTTGTTGATGCATGGGAGGTGATATTAGAATTTGTTGAGCTCTTGAGAAATCTCCCATTGGTTGTTTTCTAGCATAAATCTCACGCCGAGTAAGTTTACATTTCCGTTGACTTGAGTTTCACTCAATAATCTCTCTATCCTGAACATTCATCAGCTTTTAGTTGGTTCATGTGGACAAAGTTCTCGTCATAATTGTGGTGGGAAAGGATTAGAACTTTTTGAAAAAAGAAAAGAATCTTCCTTGGGTTGACCCGTTTGAATGCTTCCATGTTTCATCTTGGACATATTTTTCTAGATTCCTTTTTTTTTTTTGTGAAAACCACAACTTTCGTTGAGAAAAAAAATTAAAGAACACACGGGCATACAAAAGAACAAGCCCACAAAAACGGAACTTCCCTACAAGAAGGAGCTCCAACTATACAAAATAGTGTTTAACTGCCTACAGAGTAGTTATAAAATGCCTTCGAAATATAAGCCCACAAAGAAACAGCAAGGGACCAAATATCCCTAGGATCCCTCTCCACTCCCCTAAACACCCTACTATTCTGCTCAAAACCCATAAGATCACGCACACACCCCCGCCATCCATAAGATTTGGCCCTTCTCACCAAACAGAAAATTGAGAAGGAACTCAATGATCACAGCACTAGCATGACTAACAACCGTCCTACCAAATGTCTAGAAGAAAAGATCCCAAACACTACTCAAAAAATCACACCCCCAGAGAATACAGTCCAAGTCTTCTTCCACTTCCAACAAAGAAAACAACAAAAAGGCCCAATAAGTGAAGGTAATATCCTTGCAAGCTGATCCATCATATTAGCACAGCCATGAAGGACCCGCTAAGTAAAGAACCTCACCTTCTGAGGAATTTTCATCCTCCAAAGCACAGAAAAGATGAACACACCTAAGGGAGAAAGGTTAACCAAACATTATAAGAAAGACTTGCCCATGAACCCTTCTAAAGGACTAGGCACCAAAATCTAACATCCCTTCTCCCACTTCTAAAGAGGTGGGGATTAGGGCTCCAAAATCTAACATCCCTTCTCCCACTTCTAAAGGGGTGACTCTCGAGTAAAGAAAAAAGAGAAACCACCTCCGTTGCCTCCCAATTCGAAGGAAAAAGAACAAGAGCTCCCTGACCATATCAAAGGTTTATCTCCCACCCAACACACAAATGACCTACCTATTTTTCGAGATATTATGTTGACTTTTCTTCTTATGATATATGTTTTTCTGGTTCGTTTTCTATTTCTTTCGTATCTTTCATTAAGTTATGTTACATATTAAAAAAAGAAGAAGATAAAAAAAGAGATTTCATTTTAAATAGAAATCAAAGTTATTTATTCCTAGCAAGTTGAATAATATTTATTTTGCAAATAATTTGAATTGACAAATACTTTTGTATTCTTTTGTGCATCAAATCCTAGCTTTTTTTTGTACGAGCCCAGGCTGTTGCTGAATCATGACAAGAATCTGATGCTCTTAACTTAAAGAATTTGAGATAAGCATTAAACTGATTCAAATTTCAGAATGAAAACTACACAAATTTTTCATTAAGCAATCACATTAGATGGAGTAGTAATTGGCAAAGCAATTGAAGTAAATATCTTACAATGAGAAGACATTGAAAATTGAACTGTAAGGACAAACCACTCACCCCACCATATTGCAGCTAAAACTAGACTGAAGAGATGTAAGCCGAAATAGATTATTCTGAATAATTAATGGATCTGCTCCTCGCTTAAGCTGTAAAGAAGATTAAAGAACCTGTCAATCTAACTAGCATTGTCCACTCCCTTTATTATCTAGCACAATAAATATTCACATGACATAGCAATTGATAGAAGTCAACTTTTTCCTCTTAAACTTCCCTGCAATTTTTAAGATGCAAAGGCCTTTTTTAAACTTTTTGTTGGTGTAACAATTACAATGTAATTTGTGAGTGTCTAGGAGAGTAATCTCAACAATTGTTCAATTTTACAAAAGTTGGGTTGCCGAGAACTATATAGGAGTTTATCATTCTGAGTAGAAGTTGCAAGATAGTTTAATAGGTCATAATGATAAGAAAATTATAATATGCAACATCATTTTACCTCAATTACAATCCGCATTCCAGACCGATCACTCTCGTCCCTAATGTCACTTATACCATCCAGTGTCTGTTCATAAAAATAATGACATTTAAATATTAATCAAACAATAAATTAAACTAAAGTCAACAAGAGATGGTGGCATACATCATGACCAGGGAAATTTTAATTTCTACCACACAGTGGCTGACTTAGAAATTTAGTTGCTATCATTCTAAAAATGAAAGACCAAACTGGCTGGTGGTCTTCCAATGTTCATTCTTCTTCATCTCCTCCTTTAGGACCATTCTCTCAATAAGAAGGAGATCCTTTGGAAGAATCTTGTTCGTGCTTTTTTGTGGTCAGTTTGGATTGAAAGAAATGGACTTTTGGTTCAAAAGAAAAAACCTATCACGTCTTTTATAGTGATCTCTTCCTTGCTCCATCTTGGAGTAAATTGAATTCCCTATTTTCCTCTACATTATTTCTTCTCTTTTCTCCCATTGGAGATGTTTATTATAAATCCTTAGGATAGGAGCCTTTGTATGTGTTAAAAGTAAAAGCGTAGAGAAGAGAATAACACACAGTTACGTGGAAACCCTAGAACAGGGAGAAAAACTACGATATGGAGACTTTTATTATTATCTTTAAAATTGATAAACTGAATACACAGAGGCACACTGTATAAATAGGCAGTAGGAAACCTTAGGGGTCTACACAATTATATAAACGCCTCTAGGTTAATAACCCTATTTTCAACACTCCCCCCCCCCTCAAGTTGGAGCATAAATATCGACAAGGCCCAACTTGCTTACACAATAATCAAAACTTTGTTTCAATAACCCTTTTGTAAGTACATCAACAACTTGTTGATTCGAAGGAATATAAGGGATACATATGTTTCCACTGTCCAACCTCTCCTTAATGAAATGTCTGTCTATCTCTACGTGTTTAGTTCTGTCGTGTTGAACTAGGTCATTCGCAATACTGATGGCAACTTTATTGTCACAAAACAATTTCATCGGAAGCTCATTATCTTGCTGGAGATCTGATAATACCTTCTTCAACCAAATTTCTTCACAAATCCCTAGACTCGTGGCCCTATACTCAACCTCAGCACTACTTCTAGCAACAACTCCTTGTTTCTTACTTCTCCAGGTGACTAGATTACCCCAGACAAACGTACAATACCCAGACGTCGATTTTCTATCAACCACAGACCCTATCCAGTCAGAGTCAGTGTAGGCTTCCACAGATCGTTTATCGGTCTTTCTGAACATTAGGCTTTTACCAGGAGTTCCTTTCAGATACCGAAGGATACGTTCAACCGCTGTCGTATGATCCTCACAAGGAGCTTGCATAAACTGACTCACAACACTTACTGCATAAGAAATATCTAGTCTTGTGTGAGACAAGTATATCAACTTCCCGACTAACCGCCGATACCTTTCTTTATTAACAGGAACTCTATCATTCTTATCACTGAGCTTCGCATTGTACTCTACTGGTGTGTCAACAAGTTTACAACCAATCATGCCTGTTTCTTTTAGTAAGTCCAGAGTATATTTTCGTTGAGAGACTGATATACCTTCTTTCGAGCAAGCCACTTCCATTCCCAGGAAGCATCTTAACTTCCCGAAGTCTTTAGTTTCAAACTCTTGGGCCATTTCTGTTTTGAGCCTCATGATCTCTGCATCATCATTCCCAGATAAAACAATGTCATCAACGTAGACAATAAGAATAGCTATCTTCCCTGATGTCAATCTTTTTATAAAAAGAGTGTGATCAGAACGTCCTTGAACATACCCCTGTGCTTTCACAGAAGTTGTGAACCTGTCAAACCAGGCCCTTGGACACTGTTTCAATTTGTATAGTGACTTCCTCAATCTACACACCTTGTTCTTGAATTGACTTTCGAACCCAGGAGGGGGACTCATATAGACTTCCTCCTCAAGTTCCCCATTCAAAAAAGCATTTTTAACATCAAGTTGGTGTAGAGGCCAATCTTTATTCACAGCAACTGACAAGAGCACTCGGATAGTGTTAAGTTTAGCCACGGGAGAAAAAGTTTCAAAATAATCTACTCCATAGGTTTGAGTAAAGCCTCTTGCAACAAATCTAGCCTTGTACCGGTCAATAGTCCCATCTGACTTGTATTTTATAGTAAACACACATTTACATCCAACTATCTTGTGTCCTTCGGGAAAAGCCACATGTTCCCAAGTTCCATTCTTCTCGAGAGCTCTTATTTCTTCCATAACAGCATACCGTCATTCTGGTTTTTTCATTGCAACACTTATGTCATTTGGAACCACCTCAGTGTCCAAACTAGTTGTGAATGCTTTGAACTCAGATGCCAGATTACTATACGTCATGTAACTATGCATAGGGTATTTAGTACATGAACGAGTTCCTTTCCTCAGAGCTATAGGAAGATCAAGCGATGCATCACGTTCTTTCACCTCTCCAGGCTCCTCACCATGATCGACTATCTGTGTATCAGAAACCTTCAATAGTATCCTCCACATCATCATTAGCATGAATCATTTCATTCTCTACAGTTTCCCTTTCTATCACTCTTTCAGTATTACTGCTTCCTTCTCCCTTGTCTTGTCTGCCTTCATCAGTCTCCTTACATACATCAACATCATTAATTTCAGGAATATACGTATTGGGTCAATCAATCCCGCCATTCCTCAACAACAGGAGCGTACCTAGACCTGATGGTGGGTCTGACTCCTGCACTGGAGCCGGCAGTTCTGGTTCGACAGGTTACACTACTTCCTTCCTGAGATTCTTCCTATAGTAAGTTTTCCAAAGAACTTGGTTGGTAGGAAGGACCAGACTATCATGTTCAGAACTAGGTTTAGACATGGTTTGAATGGAAGCTGACTCTAAGGGAATAGCATAAGATGACAAGTTAGTCTCTTCATTCATGTTCTCCCCTTGAAGATGACTAACAGGGAAAAATGACTAATTCTCGAGGAAGGTGACATCCATGGAGACATAATACTTACGAGATGACGGGTGATAGCATTTATATCCACATTGATGGAGTGGATATCCAACAAAGACACTTCTGAGCACGATGAGTAAATTTTGTGCAATTTGGACCATGGGAGTGAACAAAAGCAACACAACCAAAAACCCGAAGAGGAACATCATAGATCAATTGAGTAGTTGAAAAGGACTCTTTAAACAATTCTAAAGGAGTATGAAGATTAAGAATACAAGAAAGCATCCGATTAATGAAATGGGCAACAGTGAACTGCATCTCCCCATAGATATGACGAAAGAGTGGCAGATAACATAAGAGACCGGGCTACTTCAACTAGATGACAATTTTTACGCTCAGTTATTCCATTTTTTTGCGAAGTGTAAGCACACGAGCTCTAGTGGACAATACCCTTAGAAACAAGAAAATCCCTGAAGGATGCATTGAAAAACTCTCGCCCATTATCACTTCGTAAAATCCCAATCTTTGTTTTAAACTAAGTTTCGACAGTTGTATAAAATTGTTGAAAAATAGATGACACTTCAGATTTGTCAGTAAGGAAAATCCAGGGTAAAGCGGCCATGATCATCTATAAAAGTGACAAACCACCGTTTTCCAGTAGAAGTAGTAACTGATGAGGGACCCCATACATCACTGTGAACAAGGAAAAAAGGACTTGAGGGTTTGTAAGGCTGAGACGGGAAAGAAACACGATGATGTTTGGCACGAATACACACATCACAATTTAAAGAAGAAGTATTAACATTGCGAAATAAATGCGGAAATAAATACTTCATATATTGAAAATTAGGATGTCCTAAACGGAAATGCCACAACATAAAGTTATTTTCAGAAACAGAGAAATTTAAGGACATAAACCCAGTTTGATGATAATCTCTAGAGGAAGCTTCTTCAGAAAGGAAGTATAGTCCCCCATCGTGCCGGGCAGTGCCAATCGTCATCCCCGATTTCAAATCCTGAAACAAAACGGAATCAGGTGAGAAAATTGCCTTACACTTCAAATCTCTTGTTATTTTACTGACAGACAACAGATTATACGATATTTTAGGCACATATAAGGTATCACGTAGAATTAAACCGTCAAACGGAGAGATATTGCCTTTCCCTGCAGCAGGGGCAAAAGACCCGTCTGCAATGTGAATACGCTCATTACCAGCACTTGGGTTATATGACATAAACAATTCTAAAGAACTTGTAAAATGATCTGTGGCTCCTGAGTCTACAATCCATGGCTTTTTACCATTTATATTAATCAAGCCAAATGAAGAGAAATTACCTGACTGTGCAATTGCACTCATCCCAACCGTACTCAAGTTGTGCTTACTGTCAACGAAAGATTGCTTCTGAGTCTGTTTATCTACTGAGTCACTTACCAGGGCATGACTAGTATTATATTTGTCATGAGACTGTCGTCATCTGCTGTTTGGAGGCTTCCCGTGCAATTTCCAACACTGGTCCTTTGTGTGCCAAAGCTTTTTACAATGTTCACACACAGGTGGGGTTTTTTATCGTCATCAGCACTGGACGACTTTGCAACGAAGGCAGCTACATCAATGGTAGGAATGGAATTATTCATAGCACACGACCGATCCTCTTCAAGTCATATTTCAGAGCAGACTTCTCTAAATGAAGGAGTCGGGCATTGGCCCAATATTCCACTATGAACACCATCGAATTTAGGGTTTAATCCAACCAAGAACACGTAAACACGATTTGCCTCTTCAATTTTCAAGTATTGGGCCCCATCTTGTGTACAGTTCCAGACAATTTCTCGACACAAATCCATTTCTTGCCATAGCATTGACAGTTTGTTAAAATAAGATGTAACATCTATGGATACTTGTTTGCATTCATGGACCTGTATATAGACGAGAGGCATTCTGTTTTTTTTAGTACAAATCTTGCGCTGCCTCTCAGATATCCTTGGCGGTTGCAGTATATAATAACGGTCTCCCTATTTGAGGCTCCATACTATTCACCAAAACATAGCATAAACAGTGAGTCTTCTCCTTTCCAGATTCGTTCCTGTGGATCGCCAAGTGCTGGTTTAGGAATTTCCCCTGTCAGGTACCCAAATTTGTGACGCCCTTCCAAGGCCATTCGGATTGATTGGGACCAGGAGAAATAATTCTGGCCATTTAACTTTTCCCCCACAAGAAGTCCTACAGAATTACCCATTGAACTAGATAAAAAAGAAACATTCGGCAGAACAGGGAACGAGTTTACTGAGTTCTCTGAATAAACTGGTTGAACAGGATTGGGATTTGTGCCAAACATTATATCCAAATCTAAAATCTGTTGTTGCAGATAGGCCAACCATTATCTCACATCGTCTGGGTAATGGGTCAAACCACAAGTGGCTGGAACCGGGTTTGCTACTTTCCGTTGAAATGACATCACCGGCTGGAAGGTAGTCGCCAGCTGGACGGAGGTTGCCGGCAACTGTGAAGTACCCAGCCGACTGGACAACTCGAGGTGATTGCCGACAGCCTGGCTCGCCGTTGGGTAGTAGATCGATGGTTGAAACCCTTTCTGTTGGTCGAGCACATTTGACGCAGAAGGTCGGTCAGACCCATTTGACGTGGACGATCGATCGACTCCAGCAGCAAAGGTGTCAAACACGTTGTCGATCACCGTTGCGTTCGTGTTCGGCATAGCCCGCTAGAATTCGACCGGATCTTAGGCAAGCTGGCCGATCGGCGCGACCCCAACCAGCGAAGACGTCTGAGGAAACACGGCGGAATCCGATGGCACGAACGGCAACACCCTATCACCTAGAACAGTTGGATCGATCTGTTTGCGGTCTGTTCGTCCTCGATCGAAACTCCTGTCTGACACGGCAGCTCCCACGAACGACGGCTCTCCATCGACTGTTGTTGAACGGCCGAAAGCAAATCCGGTAAGGCTGCTTGAAAACATTCTTTTACAGCCGCTTGAATCGTCGTCTTCATGTCAAAACTCGAAGTTCCATCTACAAAAGATGACTGTGCTTGATTCTCTTCCATAGCGGCTAGGGTTTCGTCGCCTAGCTCTGATACCATGTTAAAAGTAAAAGCGTAGAGAAGAGAATAACACACAATTACGTGGAAACCCTAGTACAGGGAGAAAAACCACGATTTAGAGACTTTTCTTATTATCTTTTAAAACTGATACACTGAATACACAGGGACACTGTATAAATAGATAGTAGGAAACCCTAGGGGTTTACACAATTACATAAACGCCTCTAGGTTAATAACCTTATTTTCAACAGTATGAAATAAGTTTGCTTCTTATTTTTCAAAAATTAATAAATAATATATATATATATAGATAGATAGATATATATATATAAAGCGACAAAAACAAAGGCCACAAGGCCCACAACAAAAAGGGCTAAGAGGTATAGATAAACACTAAATAATACCCACCCAACTCATAAGGAATGCCCAAGCTTTTAGAGATAAGGGGAAAAATGATTATAAATAAATTTGTTTTCTTTTATAGGAAACGATTTCATTGAATGAATGAAATATCCAAGATATACAAAAGGACCCTATCCAAAGATAAAATGAAATTTGCTTATAAAAAAAAAGGATAAAATGTAGTTTTCCTATCAAATGATTTTTTTATAACTTTCATGGAGAAGAAATGAAAGAATACACGGACGTATAAAAAACAAGCCCACATAAAAGGGAGACACCCTCTACAAGAAGGGACTCCAACTATACAAAATCAAGTCAAGTGGAAAATTATAAAAAAGCCTTCGAAATCGTAGCCCGGTGAGAAGCATGAACACGAACAAGAGACCCTATTTCTCTAGCATCCCTTTCAACCTCCCTAAACACCTTGCTATTCCTCTCACCCCAAAGCACCCAAATAATAGCACAAACACTAGCATGCTAAAGAAAACGATCTCTCTCCCCAAATGGAAAGTTGAAGAGAAACTACTCAATCATATCTCTAACATCTCTATGATGAGCACACATCATGTCAATGCCAAATAATATGGTCCAAGTCTTCCTCCACCTTCCGACAAAGAATACAACAGGAAGGCTCAACCATCGATGTCTGTCCAGCGTATTAATATGGCCGTAAAGAACTTACTTTCTAGAAACCTTTTTTTGGTAAAAAAAAAACAATTAATTGATATGTATAAGGGGAGAACCCCGAGCAAAGAAATTACAATAAAGATTGCCAATTAAGTGACTAAAAAAGATAAACTGAAGTGAGCAAAAGGGTGCTTTAATTTACACCAAGAAAAAGCAGTAGACAAAACAAGTTCTAAAAATCGAGCACTGAAAGAACATGTATCATTAAAAAGTCTTCCGTTCCTTTCACCCCATAAGCACCAAAGGAACGCACGAATGAAGGCCAACCAAATCACCTACTTAGTACCACCAAAAGGATTACCCACTAAAACAAAGGCCAAGGCATTGGAAATATTATTAGGACAAGTGAAGGACCAACCAAAATCAAGCAAGAGAAGATCCCAAAAGCTAGTAGCAACAGAGCAATGGAAAAAAAAAAGATGAACCGACGATTCACATGCTTATGACACACATGAAACCAAGAGGGAGAAAGATACATATAAGGCATGCGGCGCTACAAACAATTAGCAGTATTGATAGCACCCCCATAAGCTCCCAAAGAAAGATTTTAATCTTCTTGGGATATCTATCCTCCCAAATCACCGAATAAATGCCAATCAAAACCAAATCCATATCACCCCAACAAATCAAGCATAAGAGATTTAACAATAAAGCCCATAGAAGGATCAAGAGGCCACAACCAAGCACCAGGGGAGGAACGTAAACGGACAGATGCCAGGTGAAGGGATAATGAAGCCCATTCAATAATCTCCAACTCGGTAAGATTATGACGTAAATTCAAATTCCAAACAGACGTAAAAGAGATCCAAGCATTAACAACAGTAACCTCAGTTTGTTGCACAAGACAAACGAGCCTTGGATAAGTGTTAGCAAGGACACCACAACTTAGCCAAGAGTCATGCTAGAAAGACGTAGAAGAACCATCACCAATACGGCATCTCATCCGATTGGCAATCAGATCAGCAACAATACAAATGTACCTCCAAAGAACTCTAGAAGAACCACCAGAAATAGGAGAGGGCCAAACACAATCAATGGAATAATACTTAGCAACAATGAGCTTCCTCCATAAAGCATCATGCTCAAATAAAAATCACCAAGTCCATTTGGCAAGAAGAGCTGAGTTTCGATGTTTAAAATTTCCAATGCCAAGACCATCCAATAATCGAGGGTGCTAAGAAACCACCCAATTCACATTATGTAAGCCACCGTCACCACGAGAACCTTCCCAAAAGAAATATCTAACCAACTTATCAAGACAACCAATAACAAATGAGGAGGCCTGAAACAAAGACAAATAATAAGTTGGAAGGCTAGAGAGAGTGGCTTGAATGATGTAACGAAAATAAAGTTAATTCTAATAATTAATTTTAAATAATTAACCTTAATCCTCCAAAGCAACGGAAAAACAAACTCACTCATAGGAGAAAGGTTAACCAAACATTGGAAGAAAGATGTAACGAAAACCCGTCTAAAGGATCAGAGCTCCAAACTTTCACATCTCTCCTCTCAAGACGAAAAGGGTCTCTCAAGAAGAAAGAGGAAAGCCACCACATCCTTCGTTTCCCTATTGGAAAAAGCACGACGAAACCCAAAGGAATACGTACAAGAGCTCCCTGTCCACACAAGAAAATCCGTCACAAAAGGACTTTTACCCCCACCCAGTGATCTTCCCAAAAATATGTTTTCTCCGATCTCCGACCACACACCGAACCTAAAGAACAAAGGCAGAGAGCTCTTTCGAGATATCTTTCCAAAGATTCTGGTAGGTGCCTTTAATCCCTTTAGCCAACCACTCGAAAAGATGGGGACCATGTTTACGAACAATAATCCTACGTCAAAAAAAATGGGCTCAACAGAAAAGTGCCATAGCTATTTGCCTAAACAAGCTTTGTTACATAACATAACCTCCTGTCTAATTAGGTGTGAGCCTTTTCCTTTTCCTTCATCAATCCCTTCCCAAAGGAAGTCACGCATCAATCTCTCCAAACGTTTATAAACCTCACACGGAGCTCTAAAGAGAGAAGAAATAAATCGAAATGCCACTCAAAACAGACTTAATCAAAGTAAGATAGCCCCACTTTAGAAAAGAAACTCTTTTTTCAAGAAACCAGCCTACGATGGACTTTATCTACCACAGGATCCCACAACAAAACACACCTCAGATTATTCCCAAGAGGAAGGCCCAAGTTGGAAGACGGAAGGTTACCAACCTCATAACCAATCCACTCAGCCCATCTTTTAATCTTATCCTCCTCACTATTGATACCCAAGACACAACACTTGCCCCTATTAATCTCCAGACCCAACATCTCCTCGAAGAAGGCAAGAACATGATTCAACATCAAGAACGAATTAGCACTACCTAAGCAAAAGAAGAGAGTGTCATCCACAAATTGAAGATGAGAAAAGGCCACCCTATACTTACCCACTTGAAAGGGCTCAATAACATTACCTTCGACACACTTACTCACCAACCTGCTTAGTACATCCACAACAAAGAGAAAAAGAAAAGGGGAAAGAGGATCTTCATGCCTCAAACCTCTCAATGCCCTAACTTTACCTTTAGGGCTCCCACTAATGAAAAAGAAATAGCTCACATTTCTCAAGCAACCCTACATCCACATTCGCCACGTATAACCAAAACCTTTCCTATCTAGAACCTTATCCACGAAGTTCCCGTCCACGTGGACATAAGGTTTTTAAAAATCAATCTTAAACAACACCCCTCCCTTCTTTCTAGCTCTATAGTCCTTGATCACCTCATTAGCTATAAGGGCTCGATCTAAAATTTGCCTCCCTGCCACAAAAGCCCATTGCACGTCTGAAATGGTCAACAAAAGCTCCCTCTTTAGCCAATTCGCCAAAACCTTAGCTAGAATTTTGGACACACTCGTGGTAAGACTTATCGGTCTAAAGTCCTTAAACCTAATCACGGACTCCTTAGGGATCAAAGAGACATAGGTTTCAGAAAAAGAGTTATTTAAGATTCCCCTTTCATAAAACTCCTGGAAGACTTTAAGTGCCCATTTGGGCACCTATAATAGGATTGGAATGTAATGGCTTGCATTACAAGCTCATGCTTGGGAGGTTGTAATCCAATCCCTAGGTTTTGCCCAATTCCTTCCAATTTTACCCTCCATTCCCCTCCCAAACCCTAGTTGATTCCCATCCCTACACCACTCCACTCCCACACGTCCTTCACATCCCATCACTTTCCCACTCCCATCTTTTTCCTTCTCTCTTTTTCTTTCCCTTTTTCTTCCCCCATCAAATTCCCATCTTCCTCTCTCTCTCATTCTCTTCTCTCATATTCTTTCTCTACTCCCTTCTTCAATTCAATTTCTTGTTTTTCTCTTCCAGTCACTACTTTCATTGGTGTATGAGGACTGTTTTCTTCTAAATTACTTGAAATATTGAGATGTCTTTCACAAAATTTTCTTTTTCCAAGAAGATTTCTCGATTTATTTTTAGGTTTTTTTTTTGGAAATCTAGAGTGGGTGTAGAGAGAATAAGAAGAGAATGAGCGAGAAGGAAGAAGGAGGACAGAGAGAGGGGAAAGAAAGAAAAGACATGAGATTAAAAAATGGTTTTCATTTTCCCCTAAATAACAATGTTAAAATAATTCCAAATTTGTCATTTGATTGACTCAATTTTTTTTATTTTGGAAAAAAACTAGATTAAACAAAACTATTTTTAATTTAATGGGATGAATTTTAGAATAATTTGATATTATTATCCATTTAAAAATAATAATGATTTTAAATATCAATATAAAAATAATTGGAATAGTATGGCTTAATTTACAAACATCACTATATTTAAAAATAATAATAAAAAAGCATCATTATGAGTTTCAATTTGAAGTTTTTATGTTTTATAGGTTCATGAAATTAGGATCTATATAGTATCACAAATTTAGATAATATGATGTAGGAAACATATATAAAAAAAAATAGTCAAATTAATAATTATTATAAAAAAAGAAAAAAAAAACAGACAAACCCAACCCAAATCCAACCCTAAAATCCAAACATTATAATTTGAAATACAGCAAGCTCAACCTTGCACTTCAAACACTGTAAACAGATTCCCAGTAATCCTAATTCCAGACAACAAAACCCATCGTAATCAGATTCCCAATAATCCTATTACATTCCAACTCCCCAAACGACCCCTAACAAGATCCTCCTTTATAAGAGACCAATTCTCTTGATAGAAGGCCATTATAAACCCATCCGACCCTAGAAATTTCGAACTACCACTCCCAAAAACAATCGTTTTAATCTCTTCAACAGTAAAACGCTCAAACATTCTATCCTTATCCTCCTCAGATATTGGGTTCCACTCAATCTCGTGAACAAAGGATTCAGTTGAAACCTATGGACCATACAACTGATAGAAGAAACTAATAACTTCCTCCTCAATCTTTTTCCCCTCCTTTAAAACCTCCCCTGAGTCACCGATCAAGGGCTCAATTCTATTCTTGCTCTTTCGACCACTCGCCACACTATGGAAAAGCGAAGTATTACAATTCCCATCCTTAGCCCAGACCGACTCAACTATTTGCCTCACAGCTACACGTTTCCTTTCTATCAAATGATTGTTCTTTGTCCGTGAAAATCCTTTGATTCCTTTCGTTCCATATAAACAAAAAGAAGCTCCAATCTTGAGGAAAAAGAAGGCTCAATTGCATCCAAAGAAGCTTTTTCCCCTTTTCTTTTTAAGATTACACAATAGAAAGAGCGACAGAAGGGTCTTTTTTAAAAAAAAAATGAAACAATCTCTTCGTTAAGATAATGAAATGAGACAAAGCGGCAGAAGAGTCTTTGGATCATATGAAAAACTCTACTTGAATTGACTGTTGAAAGAATAATCCCCCGCAATTTGGTAGCATGATTACAAGAGAGAAAGATATGGCCTTGAGATTCTGCAATATGCTTGCAAAGAACACAATTGTGAGGAGATGACCAAATCAGGTAACGTTGAGCCTTGTTCTTGTGCTTTGATGTTTCAGTGGCTAAGCTTTTGAAGAAAGAATTTAGTCTTCTCGAATAGTGTTCTCTCCAAATATAATCATAAAAAGAACACTAGAACTTTGTTAGGCCCCAAGTAAATAAGACACGTGTGAGAAGGGGTAAATTTAGCAAAGGAAAGGAGTTTTTTTAAAAAAAGGAAATAAAACTTTTCGTTGAATAAATGAAAAATGGATGGCGCTCAAAATACAAAAGAAACAAAAAGAAGGAAAATATTGCAATTACAACCAATACAAACAAATATAACAAAAAAGAGAAGACAAAACTTTAATCAATCTCAGGCCTACAAACCAAATAGCCACTAATCTTGAAAGACTTAAAGAATTCTTCCAAGGCGAAAATCCTTAAAGTAAACAAACACCACCAGTGGACAAAACAACTGAGGAAAACTTCTGAAAAGCCCAACCAAACTAGAAACTATTGGCCTTAAACGAGCTAACAAAAACCCACTAAGAGTGAAGAAAGGAGAAACAACATCCAGACTACAGCATCCACCCAAATCCTCAATTAAATCTTAATTTGTGATGACTAAGGTTTGATTGTAAACCACACACCTCAATTAAAGAATGAAATTTGGAAGGGATTGAGGTGGGAATTAAGGGAGACTATTCAACTAGTGCTTATGAAAGTAAAACCTTATCTGAAACATCAACTGAGAAGAGATTTTTTTTTTTTTAGTGAAAGAAACATCAACCGAGAAGAGATTATCAAAAACTTCTATGAGAAGGTCTTCAACGGTAAGATCATCTAACTGAGTATCTGCCAATTGCTCGTCAATCTCCTCACTGCTCATACCAACCTCAAATGTAATGTTGAAATCTCCATCATGATCAGATTGAGTGGAGGTAGATGCCTTGAGTGAGAAAAGTAAAGGAATTATAGGTAGAGGGATCATGCGTGCATGAATGTTAGAAGGTTGATTTATAGGGAAAATAAGGCATTTGTGAAAGGCAAGTGTGAATTGAGTCGTTTGCTCACGTGGGGGAGAACCAGCTCGCTCCCAGAGGCCATGACAAAAATAAATAAATAATCATAAAGCACAAATCGGCCGTCATGATATATTTGTTAAAATAATAATAATAATAATAAACACTACTTTTAAAATCATTGCCAAATAATTCCTAAGTTCATTGATCAACGAGGTACGAAAACACAGAATGGTATAAACACAAACAAATATATAACAAGAAAATGGAAAAAGTTTGTATCAATTAATTTTCAGTCAACCATAATGAAAGTTATGTTTCTTATAAAAAGAAAATAATAATAAATAATATATAGATAGACATGTGGTAATATAACTTTCCTCACAATCACCTTGTTCTCCACAAGTTCCGCTATCTTCTCCACCAAAGCAGATTTATTTGTTTGGTAAGGTATCTGTATTCCATTTATAAAAATAAAAATAAAAATGAATAAATAATAAAAAAAGTCACTTTCTTATTTACTAAAAGTTCTACCGTTGAAGAGGAATACATGTTAAAACAGCAAACTATAAAGAAAAGCCACGATAGTCACCTCCTTTATAATAATGGCAGTTCGTTTAGTTTTTAAATCAAGCAGTTCAACGTCAATTTTCCCCCTAACTGTAACACGTCCACGTCCAGTTCGATATGCCTCTAAAATACTTGACAAGATGAACAACTATTAGGATGACCTAAAGAAGCCAAAGAACAATAAATATAAAAGGGATATTTCTAAGACTAATTTCACATTCCAGGCAGTTTATGTTTTACAAATAGCTAACTGAAATGGACAAAGATTGCTTTCCCAGAACAACAAGATATTTATTCTAGAAGTAACAACATTTTAAGAAACCTTTTACCTTTTCAAAACTAAAAGATAAATTCTTAGAAAATAAAGCATGATTTGAAATTACTTTTCCAGTTGAAAGGCCACTCCATCCTCATGTCTTTTTCCATTTTCTTTCTAACTTCCCAATATAATCAAAAAATGCAACTTTAGAATGCATGGAGAGATGGCAAACGATTGGAGAGACAATTAGAGATTTAAAATTTTTAAAATAATTAATAATTAATTAATTGACAAGCACTAGAATTGATTATGATATTTTGCTCCATAAGAAAATGGAAGGCGAAAAAAGAACTTTAGAATGCATGTACACTAAACGGGTTGTCAAAGATATCCTAAATGAGGCTTCTTCCTAGTGGGACCGGAAGGGGACAAGTGCGACAAATGAAATGGAATAAAAAATTGTTCAAAAAAGGGAATAAAAAAACTAAATCTTACCCATTATTTCCCATAATTAATCCACCAGTCGGAAAGTCAGGTCCAGGCATGTATTCCAACAATTCTTGCAACTTTAACAAAGCAAAATAAAATTAATGAACTGGCAAAGAAGAAATGAGGAATGCACAATGATAGATTGACTCCCATATTAGAAGATTTCAATGCCTAGGTTGACTTTTACTATGAATAAAAAATGTAAACATATTTCCGTCCATTAATAAAATCATTGAAATGTTAACCTCCAAAGATATGATGCTCATAAAATAATAATAACAAATAAAATTCAAGATACGTTTAAAATATACAACTCGAAATGCAGTTCATGGAAATGTGATTTAAATCCAGAAAAATAAATATTATCTGCACTCGACTCTATTATAATTCTTCTAGAAAATTAAACAATTTCATTGATGAATGAAATGGGGAGGAAAAAGTCCCAAAAACACTAAAAGGTGTATTACAGTAAAGCTTTCCAATTAGAAATTAACGTAGTAAGACTGTAATGATCAAAAAATGTATATTTTTGCACCAGTACAGAGCATAAAATACAATTAATACAGGCCATCACGATTTGAGGACGAGTCCCTGAAAATTCTACCATTTCATTCACACCAAAGACTCCAGAAATAATTTTTGTTGAAAACCAGCCATAATCTTTTCTCTACTATAAATTAAGTTAAACTACAAGTTCAATTCCTAAACTCTCGAGTTTGTGTCAAATAGATTTTTTAAATTTAAAAAGTGACCAATAGATATCCTTTCAATTTTATGACTAATAAGTCCTTGAACTTACGATTTCGTACCTAATAAGTCTTTGAACTTTCAATTTTATTATAGGTCATTGACATATCCGGCATTTCTTTAAAATTTACGAGCTTATAATTAGACACAAAATATTGTCTAATAGAATTGTTAATCTTAAGAAATGTTGACCATTTAAAAGACCTACTAAATACAAAATTGAAAATTCAAGGACTTCTTTGACATCTTTAAAATTCAGAGGAGACCTATTAGACAAAAATTAATAAAATAATAAAAATAAATTGTAAGTGTATGAACCTAATAGATACTTTTTTAAAGTTTAGAAACCTATTAGACACAAATATAAACGGTTAAGGATTAAACTTGTAATTTAACCTAAAGAAAAATATTTCTCATCCAGAGTTTACTAAAGATACAAAAAGTTTCTTATATTTGGCTTCTGGCATCATTAAATTGTGGTTCATCACACGCTAGTCAAACCAAACATTCAGGAAGACAGAAAGAAGATGTCATTTTCCAAAAAGAAAAATCTAGGAAGAGAGAAAGTACTCACTGTAGCCTCCGGATTATGAATAAGAACACAGAGTGCATCTACTAACTCGCCAAGATTATGCGGTGGAATATTGGTTGCCATTCCAACCTGAAAGCATTTACCTCTAACTAAGAACGACAAAAAAAAAAAACTATCTACAAGGGGGGAAAAGAAAGACAACTCAGATGGATCACCGCAATCCCTGAGGAACCATTCAGCAACAAAGTTGGCAACCGAGCTGGTAGAAGTGAAGGTTCCTTTTGAGAATTATCAAAATTTGGAACAAAATCAACCTATAGAAGTTTTTTAAAAAAAATAAAAATTAAAAACAAATATAGATAAATAAATATTTATAATTTATAAAAAAAAAATAACCACACACATAAACACACACATTAAAAAAGATATTAACAGGAAAAAAAAATGAATAACTTTGAAACAAATGTAAGATGTAGAACAAACCGTATTCAGCTCCAAGTCAGACAACAACATTGCTTCTGCAAGTGCCTACAGGATCAGATATCTAACACGTGATGAGCATCCAACTTTGTAAAGAAACATGTAACGAATCAAAGTTTCTACTTAAACTAGTAATCCATTAACATGGTCCTACCCTCACTGTAATTCCCAGAGGTTCTTCCACAGTTAGAGAGACAGCAAGATTCCAAATGACTCATATAAAAACAAAAAAAACAAAAAAAAAAAAAAGGCAAGATTCTAAATGATAGAACTTCACACCAAATTGTTTGAACGAAGACCTGGGAGCAAATTTCCACACATCTCAAACTCCTACACTCCTACCTTGCGAGTTATTAACAAGTGTGAGCCCAAAAGCAAACATGGGACTTCATTATAAATCGTATAATTTTAGTCCAACATGCCAACAAGCAAACACATATGCTTTATACCTGATCAGACATTTTAGATCCTAGACAGCAATTATGACAACAGGATTGACAGTTTTCCAAAATTACAGATATTTGAGCAAAATGTGGGAAAAGACTCGAGAAAAAATGCAGCATTTAATCATCAGCTAATACTTTACTTCCTATGATGATTTTCTTTATACTTTCCTAGTGACAAACAAGGGGTTGAGTTTTATTTGTTTAGGAAAAGTAGGTCAACTGAAGCATGACAAAATGGTTTTTCATATCTTCAAAGAACTGAATTCTCTAAAGCAAACATATTTAAACGCACTTCCAATCTGCACTCCGTATAACGCATGGCAGCAGGAGGATCTGCATCAATGGAACCAAAATTTCCATGGCCTTGGATGAGTGGGCACCTTAAAGAGAAATCCTGTACAAAGCATGAGATAATGAGAATTAGAACTAAAAATACGAACAAAAGTGACAGAAATATAATAATGAAGTATAAGTCTCCCTTTTGTAATTGTATTTCACCTATCAAATTGTTTGTGTTCCTTTAAAAAATAATGAAAATGAAAAGTGACCAGCAACCATCCAGTAGTGAAACCCCAAAGAACTAGAATGACTAGTATTGAGAGGGGAAAAACATGGCAAGAACTAAACAAAAGATTTAAGTTTGACAACCATCATGGACTTGGTTAAATGACCCCAACTTTGGTTTGGCATCTTATTTTGTTAAGGTGTCTCCAAGCCTACATTCGTCTTACTCTAATCTCAAATCGTTAAACTAGATAAATGCCTTATTAAGGTTGCTTTACCTCAACCTAGGGGAAGCACATGTCACTCGTTATCTGAACTTTTCAAGTCAAATCCATCGGTCATTAAGGATTTTTCTTATTAAACTCAGAGCGCTAGCAATGGAGCAAGAGCAAGTGATCAAAGATAGACCTCCTTTCCAAAAAAAATTCTTCCACTTGGACTCGAACCCGGAACTAGTCAGATGCTTCCATTTCACTAATCCAATTTCTTCTTAACTGCTGGCCTCTCCTTCCATATACTTTTTCTCGTTTTCTTATTGCACAAAGGAGGAGGTTGCTTCTTGGACTTGTTAGGATCAGCGTTCTTCTTGAATACCATCTGTTAACCGATTTTAGGAAATTATTTTACTTTCCTTCCTTCTCGTTTTTCTTCCATTGTTTCATTTTGGCTTTTTTATATGAGAGAATCAACTTTTATTTTCTCAATAAATGGATACAAGGGCATACTAGAAAAAATAAGCCCAAACAAGGGAGCCCAAGTAGAGAAAGGGGCTCCAATCAAAAGGAATGAGACCTAACAAGTAATTATAAGAAGCATTCATCATTGACTACCCAAAGAGAAATATTCCTAATGAGGGTAAAGACATCATTAGGGTTCCTCTCAACTAATCTAAAATCCTATTTTTCCTCTCAACTAATCTAAAAATCCTATTGTTCCGCTCCCCATAAAGACCCCACAAAAGAGAATAGACCCCGACATGCCACAAGAACCTCCCCCCCTTCCCAATATAGCAGATAAAGGAGGAACTCCTCAATCATCTTTTTGCATTGTTTACATCTGACTAACAGAAATCCAAACACATCAAAAGAAACATATCTTTTCAACGTTAGTTGATTTTTATTACATCAATAAAAAGTTTTATTTTTTATTCTTCGGGGCCTTCCCCTTATTCATATTAATAATAGTTTCTTTTACCAAAAAAAATGAAAAGTTCTATTTCTTGTTAGAAAAAAAATACGTCAAAAGAAAAAACAATTCCAAAGGATATGATTCAAGTCTTCCTCCATCCTCCGACAAAGAATACAGCAAAAAAGTCCAACCAAAAAAGGTAAAATTCTCCAAAGCCATTCAAGAGCGTTCACTCTTTTGTGGATAATCTGTCAAGTAAAGAATTTAACATTCTTTGGA
Source organism: Benincasa hispida (assembly GCF_009727055.1). Lineage (NCBI taxonomy): Eukaryota > Viridiplantae > Streptophyta > Magnoliopsida > Cucurbitales > Cucurbitaceae > Benincasa > Benincasa hispida. Next base: position 171,351 of record NC_052352.1, on the reverse strand, counting down.
ACCTTCACATTCCAAATAGCATAAAAGACAAAATCAACGCGGGGGGAAGAAGAGTCTAACAAACAACAAAATAACTGTAGTCAGGTTATGACTCCAAAAACAATCATCACCCCTCTCCAGCCTAAACTGAAACTCCCTAATCAAAGAATAAAGATAAGAGTCATAACATCCAAAATTTCCCTATTGAACAAAAAGCAACCAAATTGTGCGAAAGAGAGGAAGAGCTCTCAGAATTAATCAAGACATCAACAACAAAGTGGTTATCATGGAGAAAATATGATATAATCAGGGAAACATAAAGCATAGGGGTCTATCCCCCACTCACCCATCCTCCCAAAGGTACCCAAAAGCAATGAACAAAGGTGAGAAAAACAAGGGAGCTCATTTGTAATTCGTTTCCAAGGATTTATTTAAGTGTCTTTGACTCCGCCTAGCATGCACTCATAAGAATGAGAATCGTGCTTGCTTGCTATAATCATATAGCAAAGGGTAATAGACTTAAGAGGAAAATGGCTTCGCTAACTGAGCTTTTTATTTGTTTTTTATTTTATTTTTGACAAGGAAACAAAACTTTTTATTAATAAAAATAGAAAACACAAAGAAACCAAAAATAGAAAACAGAAAGAAACCAAAAGTAAAAACTAAATAAAAAGGACACGACAGAAAAAGACTAAGCAGAAGAAATAAATGCATTTCAGTTCAAACATAAATCTTGAATAGAAAAATCTGCAAAAATACTTGGAAATAGAGTAACATGAAGAAGCTTAAAAACCCAAGCACAATCAACGCAATCATTCCATGGAACAGACTTATCCCTTTTTAAAAAATAAGAACTGAAAAAATAATTAAAAAAACCACTTCGATTTCTTTCTAACAAGGCTTATCCCTATTCTAATAAGACTTATCCCTTTTACAATTCCTTAAATTCCCTATTCTAAAACCCGAACCCCAAGGCTTACCAACTGCCCCACCACCTCACAACTCACAAGATGTGCCCCTTTAACCTTGTCAACCCATTCCAAAGGTCTCTCATAAGCCTCTCAAGACCTTTATACACATAATGCGAAGCACAGAAGAGAGAGAAGAGGTTGATAGGGATCTCACACAACACCAAGTGAATGAGGGTGCACCACAAGGTTCCAAAGAGAGAGAATCCCCAACTTATGTCCAAGGGAGAGGCCAAGGTAGTAGGATGGGGGAAAACATCCAACCTTGCAACCAACAAGAACGGCCCAACTATTCACCTTCCAGGGTCACAACTCAAGGCTAAATTTTAACATTTATTCCTATTGATTTTAAGTCCCAATATGGCCTCAAGAAAAGCTAAAATGCAGTTTACAACGAGAAAGGGCTCCACGTTCAATGGCAAGAAAAGATAGTATCATCAAAAAATTGAAGATGAGAAAGGGGTACCCTATTACTCCCAACCTCAAAACCCTCAATGATGTTACATCAATGAAATTGTTTTTTATAAATAAAAATATATATATAAGAATAAACCATTGTTGTCAATTAGGTAGCTATTTACTCATGGTTGCTTTAGGTTTGGGAGATACCTTCTCACTGACTTGTCTATTGTATATTTTCTTGGTTACTACAAATTCTTTTTAAGTTAATCAATATCAAATTGATTAAATATTTCCTGTTACCTGAGCCATTCTAACAAGGGAATCATACACAGCAGTATCCCCATGCGGATGAAACTTACCTAAAACCTGTTAAGAGAATAAAAAAAAATGTTGTTACATATTGAGATAATAAAATATGACTAAAGGGAGAAATGAATTCAACTCTTCATAGAGTAAATGTATATTATTTAACCTCTCCAACAACTCTTGCACATTTCTTAAATGGTTTTCTTGATGAAAGTCCCAATTCATGCATGGCAAACCTGTAGCCAAAATTTTACCGCAGGTCAACACAGTTATTGATTATTCTTAATTCATCTATATGCAGCAGATCTACGGAGATATTATTTCCCACTGCAGGTGAATACAACTATATGCAGGTCAATACAACTATAATTATTATTGCTCCAATATTTACTTGAGAGCATACAAGCCATTGTAGGTTTGTAGATGGTTTGATTTCGCGTGATAGTTTTTATCCATTGTAGATTTGAGGGGTTATCTTATCTCAAGGGAGGAATGTCAATCAAAGCAATGCTTCTTTGGGGCATATCTTCTATAGAGAATGTGAGTCCCTACCCAAAAACTAAAAGCTGTTCTAATCCATTTTTCTTTATAATTTATTTATCAATCAATGCTTTGGTTTTCCTGTTTCAAAAATAAAATAAAATAAATACTGGTTTGATGTTTTCAAAAATTCCTTCGCCTCTCTCTCCAAAAAAAATCCCCTCTTCTCCATATATTCCCAACTAACCTAACTCCCGCTACATACCTAATCCAGTGATAGAAGTGATATATTGATTATGAAGTCTCCAATCTGTCCATTCGACAACTCTATGGACATATCGGAGGATCTCGAGTTTATGTGGAAAGTTTAAAGAACCATCCGTTCGGCATGATAGCATTAAAACATAGTCTCAAGCGAATATAGTTTCGACCATGCTGATGTAATGAACAAGAGAAACATAAACTGCCGGTAAATTGGGTGAAAGAGAGAAGCGTAAAATACGGTACTTCAGAAACAGACCGATGAAATTTAAGAGAGAGGGAGACCTCGCATAAATTACATCGTCCTCATGTTCATCAGAATCTATATAAAATAATAAAATAAAAAGTTGTGAGGGGAAATCACTAACAAAATCCGGCGGTGGACAGGTTTCAAACCATCGCGAACATCTGGTAAGGCACGGCCGAGCAACACGGACATTGCATAAGCCATGTAAGCATCAGTAGCCTCCTTGTGAAGCTCTGCATGAACAATCCTTCCATCACTCCCACCTCTATCCTTCACAGTTAAACTGCCATTTCCATCCTGCCCGTCAGTCCCTCCCTCTTTCACAGGCTCGTCTCTGCGCCGGGATTTCACCAATCGGATGGACCTGGAGGATGTGGAATTCGCGGTAGATAGAAAGCGAAGTTCTGACAACCCATGGCAGATTCTAACGAAACGATTGGACACCGAAGGTGGAGCGAGCTGATGGCGAAGCAGGGAAGATATACGGAGTCCAGAAGAAGACGCCATGGAAGAGCTGGACGGAAGAGACTGAGAACTTTTGCAGTTTGCTACACCTAGACGATGGGTCGCATGGATGCTGTTAGCTATTTGATGGAGTGTTTGGGGTGGTTTTGTGGGGGGGACTGGGAAGACAGAGTGCAGAGGATTGCGCTGTTAACAATGAGTGAAGAGGGTAAAAGCTAAAACCCTAGGGCTTTTGGGAATCGCTGGCGCCAATTTTCTCCCGCTTTAAAGTATTTTTATTTATTTATTTACTCAGTCAACAATGCAACGCCGCACAGCTGAGGCTTATAGCTGAGTGAGGTTATTGCCTAACCCCATTTTAGAATTACTCCATATATATTAAATATAATTTTAATGGAATTAAATTTAAAATTTAAAATAATATATTTATTATTTTTCATAAAAAATTTCTTATAATATTGAAAATACAAACTACTAAAAAAAAATCATAATGAATTAACTCATGAACTCTCTTAATTTTAATTGACTCACATTTCAAATTTATTAACCTTTTATTTTTATTATTCATACTTCCTTTTAAATTTTCATCTCAACCATTAATGTAATTCACTCAAAATTCTCATAATTTTACGTTGGGAAAGTTTAAGATCTTTCATATTTCTTATTTTTTATTTATTTTTTTAAACCTAAAACTCTTCCAATTCCATCATAAATATATTGTTTTTGGTAGGTTAGATTTGAATTATCTCTCTCTCTAAATCTCTCTCATCTCTCATATTTTCATCGATATTGTATGTGACCTCACGAGTCCAAGTTTGATTATCAAATGATAGAGCATAAATCATTTCCTCGACTCAATCTAGGTGCTTCAAAGTTCTAGGATTTTTTCCGTTCGAGATAATTATTTAATATTATTGATTTGTCAATACTTTAACATCTAATATTTGTTTATATTTGCATCCTTGGAATATCAACATATCTATTAGAAAACATGAATTTGGATATGAAAGGCTCGAGAAGAAATAAGAGTAAAAAAAAAAATTTGATTAGATCTCAATGCTCTTGATAAATTTGTCATTGGTAGTAAAAGTAATAAAACTAATGAAATAATATAAAAAATAATAAGTATAGACAAATCAAAAGATAAAATGAAAATAGTAGATAATTATATGGTTAAAAATGAGGTATGTAATCAAATAAACTTAAATGAGGAAAAAAAAAAAGCTGGAGAGCAATGAGAAAAGTAAAAAAGAGAAAATAACGATGATATCAGAAATGATAATGAAACATATATGGTGCATTATAAATATGACATATATGATACATAAAGATGGAAAAATAATGCTTCTAAATTTGTTGACTTATTAGTAGAAAAAAAACCCCATTAAAGAAAGTCATGCATTTTGTTTCCAAAATATGAAAATTCTATACATTTTTCTAATATTTATTATATTAAAAAATTATCTAATGACGAAAAATATGATAGAAATTGGCTAAATTTACTCGAAATATTTCGATAAAGTTTATTGTTTTTTTCGTAAGTTATTTGGTACTAAATCTAATATAGTTCAATTGACTGATAAAAGAGTTAATGATTGGAAAAATCTTGGTTATCGACTTAAAAGTCATGGAACTAATGATGAACACATGATATGAATGTTTTGATTGATTTACAAATTAGATTGTTAAAAAATAAAACAATTGACAGATATGTTCGAGAATTAATTAATAAATAACAATAACATTGGAATAAAGTATTAACACAAATTATTGTTATGCTAGAAGTCTTACTAAAAATAATGTAGTTGTTACACCCCCCTCTCAGATTACCCTTTTAATCAGAAAGAAGATGTGATGGTAGCAATTACTAACCTCGTGGCCAGCCCCTACCACCTTAAAACCCCTAACCAAATAAACATTATTAATGTACAAAAGCAGCACGCCCCATAAGGCTCTATATAAATTTATATAATCACATGCAAGCAGTCATGACATAACATCTACAGGAAAATATTTACAGTTGAGCCCACACTTTACTAACAAAAGCTCGATTCCTCTCAAAATATGTATACATAGACATAAACCATCAACCTAAGTTCTTCTCAACGAGTCGGGCTTTTCAGTGGCAAGCAGCGGCAGGATCAACCTTGAGGAATCTGACCGTTACCTGGAAAGGAAAAACATAGAAAACCTATGAACTAGTAGCCTAGTGAATGACTAATAAAACCACAATACAATGTGCTTTACAATATTATAACATGTAAATATATTGAAGAATATTTCAAGCAACTTCTTTTAAACATAAACATTAATCAACATTCTTAAACATCATTTTACATCATTAAACATCATTAATCCTTAGTTGAGAACGAGTATACATCGCTCTAGCTCCCAACTTCTGTAACCGGCCAATATACTCATACTTCAACCTTTCTTTACTGGTATATGGCCTGGGAAACCCGTACTTCGACCTCTCATTTAGAACTACCCACGTGCACGTGAAATCTTTCTAAGTATCGTCAGTACCTTAGGTACTATTACCCAGATATCTTCTTCGTGTCCTTCAATGCCGAGTTATTCTCTAACATCAAATCGAGCTTTAATTGCATACCATTTACATAAAGTATCATTCTATCCCAGCCTTTCTCCAGACATGCATGCCTCATCATAGGAACTTAGCCTTTGCAATGAATTCACAAATATACCTTGGCATGCATTAAATCATATACAAGTTGAAGGAGAAATGCTATGCGATTCATTTAACATTTGTTGCTTGAGAGAGTATAAACTCATCATCAACATTACCATAAATTGCATGGTCTTTTATACATAAATATTGAAAGCATTAAGTTCATTTAAGTCACTCACTACTCGTCGGGGCTCTTAACGGGTTATAGGTCTCTCCTAACTCCTATTGGCCTGAAAGAACCTAATCCTGGTTAGATTCCTTAAAATTCCCTCAAAATGCTTCAAGATATTTGTTTACTAGTGCAACCTTCATCAACAAAATCAGCATTACTAGCGAGATGATCATTATGAGCAAGATCATCCTCATGAGTGAGATTTACTACTTTATAGCGAGATTTGTACCTTCACCAATGAGATTTGGTCCAAAATTTTCAACAAGATTTTCTTCTTGAGCGAGATTAGCACAAAACTAGCGAGATTTCCATCATTAGCGAGATCCACCTCTTCCTTATCTCGCTATCACTATCGCTCTCGCTCTCTATGGCGAGCTGCTTGCTTGATCTTCCCAAGCAGGTGCTTGTTTACGCACCAATTTCCTGTTTCAACTTCAAAAATCCATAACTCAAAATCCAGGACTCTTTTCAAGAAACTTCCTTCTACAAACTTGTTTAGCTTTCTTACTTTAAAATCTCAACCAAAAATTCTTTGTAATTTGACATGGAGCTTCCAATATTCACCTCTGGCCTTGCTATATCCGAGAATCTGCCTCTTTTACAAATTATTTACTTTTTGTTCTTCTCTCTATGAGATCTTTCTCTAGCAGACCAACCTCAAAAACTAGATTCTCCCAGCTTTCGAACGGCACTGATCTCACTTAATTTGCTCAAGTCACTTGCTAAAACCGAGTTTCTGAAGTTTCTCTATTTATACTTCATGCCGCCTCCCATGTTCAATGGTCAAACCGCCACCTCATCCAACACTAACTTCGTGCTTCCGACCAAACTCAGCTACCTCCTCTTTAGTTTTTTATATGTCGTGTGCAATGGAATGAAACCCAATGAAGTGACCCAAGAGTAGATCAATATGAGGGCATTCCCCTTTTCATTGAAGAGAGATGCCAAGGAATAGCTCTATATTCTTCCGCTTGGAAGCATCGCGTCCTAGAAAGAACTATAGAACAGTATTGGAGAAATTCTTTCCAGAATTCCAAACTATTAGCATCATAAAGGAAATTTACAACATTGTGCAGTTCGATGGAGATACCCTTCATGAGTATTGGGAACGATTCAAAAAGACACGTGCCAAGTTCCCCCATCATCAGATCTCATACCAACTCTTGATCCAGTACTTTTATGAGGTATTGATGCAGACTGACAAAAGTAGCATAGATGCAGCTACGGGAGGAGCTTTAGTCAATAAAACTTTGACTGAGGCAATGAACTTGATAGCTATTATGGCAGCAAATTCTCAACAATTTGATACTAGAGTTGCAGTCAGTGTAAAGTCTGCCAATGAGGTAAGCGAACTTAAGAAAGAAATATCTTACTTAGTTTTTGTTGTGAAACAATTGGCAAAAGTGGAGATTAGATAACCCACTGCTGTTTGCCAAGTATGTCATGGAACTGGCCATTCCGCTGACGTTTGCCTAAGTGCTCTGCAATGAGTAATTTTCGAGGTGAATGTCATTGAAGCTACAACTATAATGGGAAAAACAAACGGCGGGACCCATTTAGTCATACCTACAATCCTAGGTGGAGAGACCACCCAAACTTCAAATGAGGAGGATAGAATGAGCAGGCCCAACCTAATCATAGAGCTTCATCTGGTTCAGGTATATCCTTGGAAGACATTGTTAAAAGTCTTGCTAACAACTCTTTTAAATTTCAACAGGATACACAACATTTTTAGCAAGATACAAGGGAAGCCATTGAAGCTTTGAGGACCCAAGTCTCACAGCTAACCACCTATGTGAGCAAATTGGAGAGATAGTGTGGCAAACTTTTGTCCCAACCTGAGTCAATTCTTAGAGAAATGTTAGTGCAATCACATTGAGGAGTGGCAAGGAGTTGGAGCCACCTGTTGAGTTAGTGAAAGAGCCAGAATTGGAGAAACCATAAATTCCTTCTTCAGATCAAACCGTTTTTCCACCACAAAATAAACAGGGAGTATTTTCTCACCCTTATCCCCCTTTAGATGCATATGTACCTAAAGCTCATTTTCCTTCCAGACTTGCTAGGCCAAAGGAAGCAGTTGCAGACAAGGACAATGAGATTTTGAAGATTTATAAGGGTTTGGGATAATTATTCCTCTCTTTGATGTCGTCAAGAAAATCCCCAAATATGCTAATTTTTTAAGAAGCTTTGCACGAGGAAAATACAAGCCAAGGAAAAAGAGAGAATGGTGGTAAGTCAATCAGTATTTGCAATCCTACAGAAAAACTTACTAGAAAAATATAAGGATCCAGGTATGTTTTCTTTCCCTTGCATCATAGGGAAAAGGAAGATTGATAGGGTCATGCTAGATTTAGGTGCATCAATAAATGTTATGTGATAGCAGGTAGAAATACAAGCTATTGTAGCTTTTTATTTAGAATTATGAGGGCTAACAAGCAGTCTATGTGATGATAATCTAAAAATTTATGCGAAAAATGAGCTTGCATTGATCAGCACTAAAAATCATCGCTAACCCTATATTATGCGTTATACGACGTCAGAATGTCTATTTTTGTAGCTATCGCAAGAATCAATTGCATGCCATAAATATCGTTATACGGTGTCAAAATGTTCAGTTTGTTAAGTTTTGTGTTTTTGTAGGCACCCCTTTAAGTCTTGGGCGTGCTGTGGCTTGTGCGACCAATTTGCAAACGATATTTGAGTGAAGGCGATGCGCCGAAAGTCAATTTCAACCCCGCAAATAGCCTTTCTGTCTTGATATTTGTGGCATGCGATCGATTCTAGCGATAGCTACAAAAATAGACACTTCGACGTCGTATAATGTGTGATATAAGGTTTGCGAGGATTTTTAGTGTTGATCGATGCAAGCTCACTTTTTGCATAAATTCTTAGTATTATCACCGCATATACTGCTTGTTAGCCCTCGTAATTCTAAATAAAAGGCTACAATAACTTGTATTTCTATCCGCTATCATTATGCCTTATTCAATTTATCAAGAATTAAAATTAAAGGACTTAACTAAAACTGGAGTTGTCATACAATTAGCATATATGTCCTTTATTCATCCATTAGAAGTCATAGAGGATGTCCTAGTTCAAGTCAATGGTTTGCTTTTTCCTGCCGATTTCTATGTTCTTGAGATGGAAAAGCCCACATCCATCTTATCTGCATCAATCTTGCTTGAGTAGCCTTTTATGAAGACGGCCAAGACTAAGATTGATGTAGATGAGGGTAATTTGTCTGTGGAGTTCGATGGTGAGTTGATCAAGTTTAATATTTTCGATGCTATGAAAACTTCCACCATAGGGCAATTACATTCTTTATGCCAGATTGATGTGTTTGACTCTCTTGAGTATGAGGTTATATGGGATGTCTATGACGATGATGAAGATGACTCGAGAGATTTAATCCCCCTTAGAGAGCTTGCCACTTTGTCCATGACAAAGCCAGTAAGTATGCCCTCGTGTTATGATGATGAATCTTCTGATAAGGTGTTTCCTTCTATTTTGCAGGCACCTAAATTGGAGCTGAAAGAGCTTCCAGACCACTTAAAGTACACCTATTTGGGGGAAGCTGAGACCTTGCCTGTTATTATCTCCAAGCACCTAACCGAGGAACAAGAAAAGCAGCTAGTTGAGATACTGCAAAAATATAAAATGGCCATTGGATGGACGCTGGTCGACATTAAAGGTATTAGTCTCATTGTATGCATGCATCAAATCTCTTTGGAAGATGAAGCCAAGCCTTGTTGACAGCCCCAACGACGTCTGAATCCTGTCTTGAATGAGGTAGTTATGAAAAAGGTCTTCAAACTCTTGGATGCAGGTATTATCTATCTTATCCCTGATGGCGAGTAGGTCAATCCTATTCATGTAGTGCCTAAGAAAATGGGTATTACTGTGGTTAAAAATGATGAGGGTAGTTTAATTCTTATTAGGGGCCAAAATGAGTGGAGGATGTGTATAGATTTTAGGAAATTAAATGTTGTAACTAGAAAGGACCACTTCCCCATTCCGTTTATTGAGCAGATGCTTGAAAGGCTTGCTGGAAAGCCTTTCTTCTATTTTCTCTATGGTTTTTCGGGTTTCCATCAAGATCCCAATAAATCAAGAGGACCAACAGAAGACAACATTTACATGTCCTTATGGCACCTTCACTTTCAGAAGAATGTCATTTGGACTATGTAACGCTCTCGACACCTTTCACTGTTGTATGATGTCCATATTTTCTGAGTATATTGAAAAATGCATGGAGGTTTTTATGGATGACTTTACTGTATATGGAGATTCATTTGTTAATTGTCTGTCTAGGGTGCTAGAAAAATACATTGAGTCTAACCTTGTTCTGAATTTTGAAAAGTGTCATTTTATGGCCTCGCATGGCATAGTTTTAGGACATATAGTATCTGAGCATGACATAGAGTAGATCCTGCTAAAATTGATGTTATTGCTAAACTCCCTATATAAGGGAGGTTCGTTTGTTTCTTGGTCATGCAGGTTTCTATCGCAGGTTCATTAAATATTTCAGTAAGATTACTCAGCCGATGACCTCCCTTCTCTAAAAGGACGCGACCTTTGATTTTAATGATGAATGTAGGAAAAGTCTTGATGTGCTAAAGAACGCCTTATCGTGCACTTCAGTTATTCAGGCTCCTCGTTGGGACCATCCCTTTGAGATCAAGTGTGATGCGAATGACCATGTTGTGGGAGCAGTGTTGGGGCAGAAGATCGATAAGAAACATCACGTCATCTACTATGCTTTGAAGACCCTCAATCGAGCTCAGTGCAGTTACACCACGACAGAAAATGAGTTTTTAGCTGTTATTTTTGCTTTAGACAAATTTCGCTCTTATATTTTGGGATCTGAAGTTACTATTTTTTTCGACCATGCAGCTCTACGCTACCTGATGTTAAAGAAAGAGTCTAAGCCTAGATTGTTGAGGTGGGTTCTTCTTCTTCAGGTGTTCAACCTAAAACTCCAAGACAGAAAATGATGTGAGAATGTCGTTGTCGATCACCTAAGTAGAATTGTACCAGAGGGCAGTTGCCTCGATTCTGATGGAGACTTCCTTGACCACAGTTTGATGCAGGTAGATGTTATTTCTATTACTCTCTGATACATTGATATTGTGAATTACTTGACCACTAGTAAGTTCTTGCCTGGCATGAACAAACATAGGCAAGATAAAATTAAAAGTGAGTCAAAATATTATGTTTGGGGGAATCCCAAGAGAACCACAAAAAAAGTCTTAGATTATGGTTTATATTGGGATACACTATTTAGGGATGTATATTATGTTTGCAAAACTTGTGAGCAGTGTTAGAAATCTGAAGGGATGTCCCATAGGAATGAAATGCCACAATTCCTTATACTTTTTTGTGAGATATTTAATATTTGGGGGATTGACTTTATGGGACCTTTTTCTTCTTTTTGTGGGTACAAATATATTTTTATTGGCAGTGAACTATGTTTCCAAATGGGTGGAAGCAAAGGCTACAGTTACTGATGATGCTAAAGTGGTTGCAGGTTTTTTTTAAGACTAATATTCTTAGCAGGTTTGGCTTCCCTAAAGCAATCATCAACGACCAGAGATCACACTTTTGCAATAGAATCATAGCATCCCCATTAAAGAAGTACGGTGTCGAACATTGTATTGCCACCCCATACTACCCTCAGACCAATGGGCAGATAGAGGTGTCCAACAGGGAAGTAAAGACAATTTTGGAAAAAGTGATTAACCCAGGAAGAAAGGATTGGATCCTCCAGCTTGACGAAGCTCTATGGGCCTACAGGACAAAATTCAAAACTCCTATTGGAATGTCTTCTTATTGGATGGTTTATGGTAAGGCAAGCCATCTTTTAGTTGAAATTCAACACAGAGCTTATTGGGCTATCAAGAAGTGCAACTGGGACTTAAAGGCAATTGGGGAGGCCAAATTTTTATAGCTTCGGGAGTTGGAAGAGCTGAGGTTAGAATATTTTAATAATTCCTTGATTTATAAGTAAAGAGCGAAAGACTTTCGTGACAAGATGCTTGCACCCAAAGAGTTTCAGGTAGGGTAAAAGGTACTCCTTTATAACTCTCGATTGAAATTTATGTGTGGTAAACTCCGGTCCAAGTGGATTAGGCCCTTTGGTGTCTTTCATCTTTATCCTCATGGTTTAGTAGACATTGTTAATCTTGAGACAATAAAATACATCAAAGTTAATGGGTACAAGTTAAAGGTCTTCCATGATGGCGAGTCTTTGGATTGCTTCGACATTGCCTACTAGTTGAACTAGCCATTCTACATCTGAAATAAGCAATCACGGTCGAGCAACAGACCATAAATATTTGCGCTACCTAGAGGCAACCAGGATTTAAATTTACTTGCTTTTTAGGATAGATTTCAATTCAGTATTTTTCTCCTTTTATTTTTTCTCATTTATCGAGACTAATTCTTTCTATTATTTTAGTTTTTATGATTTTTGGGAATAAAAAGAGTGGTGATCTCCTCGGAGGGTTGTAACATAGGATCCGGAACAACCCAGGCTTCGATAAAATGAATAAGGTCTGTCTTAGGTATTTGTCTTTCATTTCGGAGGCATACTCATACTGTTCTGTAAGATCTGATAATGGTGGGTCTACATTTACAATACTTACTAAGTGTTAGTAATGATTTTGACTGAAAATGATAATTAAATGATTATCGGAATATGAGTTATTCTTGAGATAGTATTTGGTCAAGAATTGTCTTGCTTTTGTGAATGAATTCTTGACTGCCCCTCAGTAGCATTTATTATAAATCAATTAAGTATCGTTACAAAAATAATGATTATGGGTATATTATCACTTTGCTAAAACTTGATTGGATTTAAAAACAATTCACTTATAGAATTTGTTTATAATTTCAGAATGACGTGTTCAATTATACAATTGTTGGCATCGGGCAAACTTATCGGGGATAACTATGTGACTTGGAAATCAAATTTGAACATGATACTTACGATAGACGATTTGCGATTTGTATTAATAGAGGAATGTCCACCCATTCCTAGCTCTAATTCTAACTGAACTATTCGGGAAGTGTTTGATAAATGGATCAGGGCGAATGATAAAGCCCGTGCTTATATTTTCACCAGCTTATCTAGCGAATAAACACGAGGATATGAGTACTGCCAAAGAGATTATTTAATTTTTGAGAGGGTTTTTTGGACAACCGTCCTTCACCCTAAGGCATGATGCTATCAAATACGTTTATAATAACTGCATGAAAGAAGGGACCTCAGTTCGTGAACATATCCTGGACATGATGGTCCACTTTAATATGGCAGAAGTAAACAACGCTGTTATGGATGAGAGAAATTAAGTTGGTTTTATTCTATAATCTCTTCCAAAAAGTTTTCTGCAATTATGTACGAATGCATTGATGAATAAAATTGAATACAACTTGACTACTCTACTGAATGAGCTACAGACTTTCCAAACTATGTTTAAAACTAAGGGTCTGGAATAAGAAATAAATGTTGCTTCTGTTGAGAATAGAGGAATGTCCTCCAAGCTTGATGTTGCCTTCTCTTCGCAGAGTAAAAGTATTTAAGCAAATAGAGACAAAGGGAAAGGGAAGAAGAAGCTTGCTGGCAATAAAAGTAAGAAAACCGCTACAGAGAAAGGGAAATGTTTCCACTGCAACGATGAAGAGCACTGGAAGAGAAATTGCCCTAAATATCTTGCTGAGAATAGAGCAGAGAAAGGTAAATAGGCTAACTAGTTCCTGGAGACCATTTGCTCAGCTCATTCAGTGGGAGAAGTTTCTGCTCGTTGATGATATTACATGGTTTTGTAAATCTTGTAATGAACATATTGTACATATTTTTGTTTTGATAAAATGTTCATTTTCATAAAATATGTTTGTTCTATCTCATAGCAACTTCTGTAAAGAATCAAATTATTAAAAGTCATTTGCAAATATTCAGATATTTAAAATGGCGAGATCAAAGTATAAAAAGTTCAAAGATTTCTATATCTGACGGTTAACAAGAGTAGTTGTTAACGCAGGTCAACGCATTTTAATCAAAGAGTTGAGAGTACCTCAATGTAGTGGGAGGAAAGTGTGCTTCCTAGTCATTATCGAGAATTAGGTGCAATCCCCATATAGTTTAATACGAAGCCTATTGTACACTAATATGTTTACAATGATTCTCTCGATTAAAATGTTTGAGAATCGCCTAGTAAGACTAGAAATACCAGGTTAATAACCTAAAGCAAGCAGGAGAAATATCGGGTATGGGATACTGAATGGTAAAGCATGGGTATGGGATGCCCTAATTTATTCAATTTCTCTATAAAACTTGAAAACTCGGTCTTATATATCAGATATATAAGTTACCACTGGAGTTTTAGTCCAAGTGGGAGTTTGTTGGGTTTTATGTCCTAAAACTCGTGGTTTATAAACAATATAACTTATTCTGAAAATCCAATAAGCTGTTATTGAATATATTGTTTTTTACAAGTCCAATAAACCTAAGTCTCTTGACTATTACACGAGTACTTGAACTTTATGTGGAGACATACAAGTAGATCAGGTTCGAGTAAATAGTCAAAATGATCTATAGTATATGAATAAGGTTGGGTGCCTTATTATAGTAACACTATTGGATGTGGCCTACTCTGTAGTTGTTACAAAGAGTTGTAAAGTGCTACATACGAAGTGATCCTAATTTGTGCATGTTGTGACACGAGGAGTGGGGGCGTTCTGTGCAAATAAGTCTTGTGCAAGATCGGACCACGAAACTAGTCACTCTTACTTTATAACATTGTTTACTGTTTAAGACTAACTATTTCAAAGCGATGACCTGGGTAACTTGACCTTAATCATGAGCTAACTATGAACTCCTATTTGTTTGTGGTTATCCTTTGGTCTGCAAACGGTGAAAGTAGACCAACTGCCTCTGTTCAATAAGCCTCCCATTTTGGGGATAGGATCGGATGAATAGCTGGGGACATAGGGTGCAAGACGGAATTCACTCCTACCCGATTAGGGTTAGTAGAGAGGTTATTCCCTTCAAGTGTTGATTTTGGGTCTTGAACAAGAGGTCTCGCTCTTTCATTGGCCTGAGAGGGATTCGATTTGTTGTTTGGATCACAAATCAATTGTTAATTAGAGGATCAATGAAACTTAAGGAACAAAAGGTAATTTTGGGGGTAAAACAAAGATTATACTCAGCCGTTATTACGAACAAACTGTGAAGGGTCTACTTACTAATCATGGTTATATCGAGTGGACATAATATATCTATAGTGAGGGGAGTCCTGGTATGGGCTTTAGTGGAATCACCAATTAATTAACGAGTGGAGGATAGTTCTGCCTAATGAGTTTAGGCGATTAATCTCAGATCGTTGAAGCCCATGATCTGTAGGTTCGCGAGGTCTCCCTATTAGCTCGTAAATGGATTAGCTCATGATAAGCTAATTTGAAACGTTCAAATTATAATTAAATGAAATTGAAGAAATAATATTTAAATATGATTTGAATATTTGAAGATGGAATTGTGTAAAAATTGATTTAATATTTGATATTAAATTAATTAGAATTATTTAAATTGTTTAAGTAATTATTTATTAATTTTATTAATAAAATTAATTTTGTAAAATTAATAATATTTTCAATTTTATTAAAATAATTGATTTATGAAATCAATATTTTAGAAATTGGAAAAAAGATGAAAATCACAAAAATGGAAAATAAACATTTTCCATTGTCTTCATCAAATAGTTCACCAACAAACCACTTTTCAAGCTTCATTAACTCCAAGCATGAGCTGCATCTTGTTGGGAATGTCTTAGAACTCGTAGTTCGTGTTAAACATTATATTTTATCAATAATAATAACTTGTTGATTTTGCATCTTATTGTGAAAATCCAATAAACGCATCCTTAGTTATAGTTTGAGAACTGTAACTTTATGTAGTGACATAAAAAGGACTAAGTTGACAGTATATAGCCTAGATGGTCTAATGAGTATATGGATGAAATTGGGTATCTCATCTTGGTAACACTAATGGATACAACCCACTCTGTAGTTGTTACAAGAAGTTGTAAGGTGCTACAAACGATGTGATCCACAAAGCGTTCATGTTGAGACATGAGAGTGGAGGCATCCTATGCAATGAGTTTGCATATAGACTGGACCATGAAAATAGTCAATTTTCTTTATAACGACCGTTTACTGTTAAAACTGACTATTTCATTTATTATATAACATAGGTTAACTCGATCTTAATCCTGAGCTAGTTATGAACTCCTGTTTGTTCGGGATTATCCTTTGATCTGCAAAAGATGAGAGTAGTCCAACAACACTACTTAATAAGCTTGCCATTTTTGGGATAAGACCGGATGAATAGCTGGGAACATAGCCTTGCAATATGGAATTCACTCATACCCTATTTAGGGTTAGCAAATAGGTTGTTCTCTCAAGTACTAACTCCAGGTATTGAACAATCGAGGCCTCGCTTTCTCGTGATAGAGAAAGGATTTGAGTCATAGAGATTATGAATCAAAATTGTTCATTAGAGGATCAGTATGAACTTAAGGAACAAGATGTATTCACATAGGTAAAACGGTATTGTTGACCTAGCTATGATTACGAATAACATGTGAAGGATCGACTTACTGATTATGGTTATCAAGTGGACATAATATATCTACCGTGAGGGGAGTTCAACTATGGGCTATAGTGGAGTGTTTTATTAGTTAACGAATGGGGGTTAGATCAGACTAATGAGTTTAGTCGATTAATCTCGAATCGTTGGAGCCCATGATCTGTAGGCCCGCGAGGTCCCCTTACTAGCTCGTAAATGGATAAGCTTTAGGGTAACTTGAGAAATTAATTTGAAATATTCAAATTAAATGGAACATGAAAATATATATATATATTTAAATATGATTTAAATATATGAAGATGACTATTGTACAAAAATCAATTTAATATTTGATATTAAATTAATTTAAGAAAACTAATTTTCAATTCAAATGATTTTAAAATAAAATTTTGTTTTAAAAGAAAAATGGAAATTCGTTTTGCATGTTACACAAAGTGGAAAATGAGTTTTTTCCATTACCTTATTCTTCATGCTCACATAAATGCCACTATCCTTTCTTTATTGATTCTCCGAGCATGAGCTGCAAGCCATGCACTCCACTTCTTTGCATGTTCATCTACAATATATAAAAAAGATTGGAGTCATTTGAGGGGAGGAATGTTGAATTTTTTAGAGAAAAACTTCTGTTAGAGAAAACGGTTCTTCTTATTGGCTATTGTGAGTTCTTTTTGGTTCTTCTCCTTTTCAAGCTGTTCTTGAATCCCACAACTCTGTCTAAAGCACCAAGAGTATAGTAGAAAAGGCTTTGAGGTGGTTCACGGTGATAACAAGTGAAGACTGTTGTTGTACACTTAGTTTCTTGGAGAGTTCATCAAAGGTATGATCTGAAACCCCACTTTTTTAGAAGAGCATACTTTAGTTTCTTCCAAAATTAGTGAATTTGAATGCTTATGGATCCTTCATACTTCTACTGCATATTATTTAACTCTTTCACATCTCATGCAGTAAATCTCTTTACATGATTGTCTGCACTATATTGAAGAGATTAGAGTATTTTGAAGTAATGCAACCGATCAATTTTTTCTGAAAATTTCATGAGAAGAAAGGTATTCTTCATTTGGGTTGTTGTAGTGAGTTAGTCTCCATATTTTCTTAATTCAAGCTTATTTTGAGTCACACAAATCAATCTAGAGTACCAAGAGGATAGTAGGGAAGATCTTATGGCGGTCTACAACAAGATTCATAGGAGATTTATAGCTGGATTCAAGCTTTGAGGAAGTTCCTCAAAGGTATGTCTTGAAACCCATTTATTTATGCTGAAGCATGTTTTCTTTTCTGCCAAAATGAATGAATTAGATTGCTTATAGATCCTGGTCACTTTTATTGTACGATGGTATATTTTAACACATGACATTCGTGATTTCCCTCTGCGCTAAAGTATCATAGAGGAATGAGTAAGCTTAGGCATCTTTTAAGAAAAATTGACCCATAGTTTGATGATTCGCATGACACCTGTGTGGGCAAGCCAAAACGAAAGTCGGTTTCCTGTACTAAGTTTCCCTCTCTTTATTTTTTTGTTGTTAAAAAAATGGGTAATGGATGAATAGATTTTGACCAATCCAATGTTATGTCATTACCACTTTGAATTTAGGAAAGCTAATTCATTATCCTTCAAGCTAGTGTAGGAAAAAATAAATGGAAGATTCATAAAGCCATTCCGAGCTCGCTTTGGTTCAAAATAAATAACTTTGAGCTTCTACATGCATTAAAAATATTTTTAAAACGAATTTTCAAACTGCTCATTAAATGATGGGATGCTTTTTTATCACCTATTTGATTGCGAATTAGATTCTAGTTGACTATTGAGGCTTGAGTAGGGAACACTCTAGCTTGACAAACTAATTACTCATGCATGATTGCTTGTTTTACTTTGATCGAGGACGATCGAGAATTAAGTTGGGGGTGTTTGATAGCACCGGAAATGTGCTATCTTTTCTTGCTTAATTCAGGGATGATAAGTTATTTAATGTGTTTTAATTGATTGTTTTGTAGAAGTCAAGTGCACAAGTGATCAAGTTAAGTGTTCGGGTAAAAAAGACGCTAAGATGCCCAAGATAGCACCATCTATAAATAGACCCCTCGGTCCTGGGATAGAACAGATGAAAAAAAAAAATCCCTCGCCGCCAGCTCTCTTTTTGTTTTGTTTTTGTGCTTTTTCTCATAGTTTCTTGTAATAAGTTACTCCCTTTGCCAATCATGTTGATTTTTCACATGTTTCGTGGCTAATAGGTAAGAACTTAGCTTGGGTTAGTTAGTTTGATTTCATTCCAATGTAACTCTTGCGACTCGTTCCATAATTCCCTGAGTATTATTGTGACTTTATGGAACTTGTCTTGAGTAAATTTTCAGTTCTCATGTATGGGATAATCTGACAAATTAGTTATGCACGTTTAATTGGCTGCTTTGATTGGCCCTAATTTGTAATCGTTAGGTAGCCATCATCTAAAAGCAAAAGTTAAGTTAGTTTGTTGTGTTAATTAGGGATTCCAATTAATAAGCATTTATTTTCTAACTTAGACAATTTTCACTCAATTAATCGGTTAGACGATGAAAACCAATTAATTGACTTAGTTTGGCCCTAAAGCTTAAAGCATGTTAGTTAATTGATTGGTTGAGGATCCTCGCTCTTCTTTTAATTAACTTGATTTTATGGACTATCGGTTAGAATTTTAATTGAGTAGGCTAAGCTTTTAGTTCAATCAATCTCACACAAATCTTCAGTAGTCTATGATAGAATTACTGAGGAATGAATTAAATTACAATTGCCCAAGCTAAGTGTTTGTTTGATTGATAGTTTTCACAATTGTTACATTGCACTTCTTTTTGTTTTCAGAATTAGTTTTTAACAATTTCCACAAACCTCCACTCTCCCCTAGGGTTACTCTGTACAAGTTCTAACTTTTTAAGAATCCATATTAGGCTCTCTGTGGTTCGACCCCCGACTTGCTACTTGTACTACTAGTTGGTATAAAGTGTTTGTTTGGTGATTTATAAATTTTATTTGTATAGCAAGGGGTTGGAAGCGACACTAAATTCCCTTTATCATCGATATCTACAACAAAATTACTCTAATTATAACTAAAACTAGTACGTAGTAATAGTGAAGTAAAAGGTCGATCCCAAGATAACCTCAATTAATTGACCTAAAATATACTAATTGAATTATAAAATGCAACATATTAAACAGGGGTTTGTTTGTTTTAAAGAACTAAAAAGTAACTAAGTGAAAAAACAATAATTGATTTAGGAATTTTAGTAATGAGAGAAGTAAGAGAGATTATGAGATAAGATTCAACTAAAATGAAATCTTAGGGATTTTATGTAAACTAGACAATTATATCATTGACTTAACAAACAATCATGCAATTAGACTATCCAATAGTTCATTAAGAATAAATTTCTAATGTCCTAATTAGCTAATTTGACAATTAACCCTAATTTAAGTCTTAATTGCTTCCTAGAAACATTTCACAATTAATCCCTAAATTGCATTAAACTCATGGGTTTTCTTAACTATTCAAAATCTTGAAATCAAAAGACTGAAAATTCAAGATCGATTGCATAAATGTTCTAAATTAATAGGTTCTTTAAAGAAAAGAGGAAAAGAAGTCCACATTTTTTTTTATCGAGACTACTAATTCTTGCAACCCTAATTACAAATTTGTTATAGAACTATGTAATTTTTGCATACAAAAATTGATTAATTTTGAGTTGTCAATTAATTCTTAATCAAATTTATTCTAGATTCCAGTAAGAACATTCAAAAGAAAGTAATTACATGAAAGAAATTGTAAGGAAAAATCTCAAGAAAGTGTCAATCTACATAATTTTCCAAGAAAAATAATTACCTACTCATGAATGTTCTTCAAGAAATCCATTGATAGTTGAATAATTGGTACAAGGATTGAATGCAAATTGATTCAATCTCTAAAAAATTTACAAGAATAGCTCTGTAAATTCGAAGTCTCTCTCTAAAAGTTTAAGTTTTTCTTCCCTTCCTCACTGAAGATGAAACAACGAAATTTATATCAGTAGGCGTAGTGTCACGATGCCAAGGCCAACATTACAACGCTAAATCATAGAAAAGCCAAGAAGAGTTAGGCGACTCTTCTCAACAAACTCCAAATTTACATATCTTTATTTAAAAAGAGGCAGAAGCAAATGTTACATCCACCTTAAAGAGGAAATCCCAGAAAGTGTCGTCTTCTGGGAGTAAATCTGACCATTTTTTATCCAAGAAGGAAGATACAAAAGTTACTAAAAAACATGAAGATAGATAAGAGAAAACAATAACATTAAGTCTAGATATTCTCAAAATCAAAAGAAACACTTGATGTTCCATCAACTGTGCCAATCTTCTCTTCAGGAGATTCAAAGAAATCTACCACATCCAAATTTGTCACATGGGATCGGTCAAATATATCAATTTTCTTGTATGCAAAATTTGCTTCCACATTTTTCTCTTGTTCCTTCAAGGAGGCTTGATAAAGGTTAACTAAGTGTTTTGACGTATGACAAGTATGTGATCAATGCCCAACATTGAAAGCATTTATTTTCAACATTTTTTAATTCTTATCTTGTGGAACTTTTCCTTTATGATCATCATTTTGTGTGTTTTTTTTTAAATTGAATTATTAAAATGACCACCACGAAAATAATAATAATTTATTTTTCTACCATGGTCATGACCTCGACCTCGACCTCTCTTATTATTAAAATTCACAACATTCACTTCAGGGACTGGTGTTGTTCCTGTTGATCGAGTTTCATGATTTTTCATCAATAACTCATCATTTTGTTTGGCCATGAGAATACATGAAATTAATTTAGAATACTATTTAAAATATTTCTCTAGATATTGCCGTTGCAAGAGCATATTCGAGATATAAAATGTAGAAATTGTGTTTTCTAACATATCAGAATCAGTAATTTTCTTTCTGCATAATAACAATTTCAAATAGATTTTAAATAATGTGGAATTGTAATAATTTACTGATTTGAAATCTCGAGGCCTCAAGTACATTAACTCATAACGAGCTTTAGGAAGAATAACTGTTTTTTTTATAATGACACCTCTTTTTTTATTTGTTCTACAAGATACGAGGATCTTTTATTGTAAGATACGAGGATCTTTTATTGTAAGATACTCTATTTTCAATTCCTCGTGGATATGACGACAAAGGAAAATCATAGCTTTTACTTTGTTATGACTGGATGTCATATTTCCTTCTTTAATAGTCTCCCCAAGTTTCGTAGCATCTAGGTGGTTTCAACATCAAGTACTTATGAAAAATAATTATTGTTGTAAATATCAAGGGCGACAAATTTTAATTTTGTGAGATCTGTCATGGAAGCACTATCATAAAATATTGTACTTATGTTAAAAATTTAATAGATACTGAATATGCAAAATAACATTAAATTTATTAATTATAACGAAGAGGAAAAAACCAACATACTTTTAGGACCTACCTTTAGCGAAGAAAACGATAGAAGCTCATGCCGATAACGTGTCATGAATTTGAAGAATACAAAGGAGACATGGATGATGATAAAATATTAAAATAAATAAAACAAAAAAGAAATGAGAAATGAGAAAATTTTCAAATTTCTCCACTTTATCCATTTTGTATGGAATTTGCCCAATGTGTATGTAATTTTAAGATCCACCGATGCAGCTATTTATGGACAAAATAGCAAGTATGATGTGGACTTACATTGAAACTAAACATGAATAACTACGATGTACATGGACAATACGAAATATGATACATGACTTTTGGGACATTAAACAATGAGCATCTATTTATTATTATAATTTCCATAATATTAATTATGTTGTCTCACGTCTGTGTTTTTTTTTTTTTTTTCTCGTTTGGAATTTTCTTTTTTCCATATGGCATTCTTTTACATTATTGCAAATATTTCTCTTTCCAAATAAATAAAGAATCTAGAATCGTTTATTGGATTCAAATCTTATAAGTCCAAGTCATTTTGTTGAACTTTCTTTACTCTAAACATATGGTGAAATGATTCTTTATTATTTAATAGTGAAATTAAATTTGAGGTTAAATTACAAGTTAAGACGGTAAACTAGGATTGTATTTGTTTAGTTTCTAAACTTTAACAAGTTTTTGTTATTTCAATTTTATGTCTAATATATAAATTTTTAAAAGTGTCAAATAAGCATTTGAACTTTTACTATCTTGTTTAATAATTTTTAAAATATTTAATTTTATGTTTAATGGATTATTGGTTCTATGACATTTTTTAAATAAAAAACCATATATTTATGAGACCTATCAAAAGTTAGAGAACTATTGATATAAAATATTACTTCAACAAATTTCAATACTATCCCTATAAATATTCACAAATAATTCAACGCCACCATCGTCATATAAAATAAACTTTTTTATAATTTAAGGATGAAACATGAACTCGAAATTAAGAACGGACACTAAAACCGATCAAATCGAACCAGATGACAAAACCATGAAAATTTTTATTTTACTTTTGGTTCAATCCAATTTAAAATTAAAAGGAAAACAAAATTTTTGGTTTAACTCGATTTTGGACTTGAAAACTAAATCCAAAGCCGAATTGAGTCATTTATATTTACATGTAAAACTGAAAAAGGAACCAAACCTTTTTTATATATCAAATTGAATTGTTTATATAGATAATAATAAATCAAACCAAATATTTACAGTTCAGGTTGGTTTGGCTACCAAATCGAATCAAATTGTGAAAACCCCTACTTGGAGTAGTGTGTTAGTGACTTAAAATAGTGTGGTGATCTAAATGTTCATTCTAAGGTCACCTTCACTAGAGACCATTGGGTGGGGTTGAGGATAGCTTCCTCGTCTTCGCCCTCATTTCATTTCCTATCCCCATGAAATTTTTCACGAGGACCTGACATAGAGATTTCCCACAAGGAATTCGAAGGTATCAGATTTCCCACATGAAATTTTCTCCCTTTTTATATTTAGTATTTAACAAATTTTTAAATTTATTATTAACCAAATACAATTTAAAAATATATATATATTAAATGGGATTTTCTCCAATACATTTTTTAATTAAAAAATACATACAAATTCTTCATAAAACAATTATACTTTACCTATAAATACATAATTAAAATTTTTTATCCTATGATTTCTAAAAGTTAAATTTGAAACAATACAACATTCGTGACCTTAAAATAAAGAAATCATGATATTGTAACATCCATATCTTAGAAATTTATTATATTAAGGTATGGAAAATTATGAATGAAAATTAGAAAATGGATAATTAGTGGAGTTACCATTTTTTAAAGAAGTTATATATATATATATATATATATATATATATATATATATATATATATATATATATATATATATATATATATATATATATATATATATATATTCCCCGAGACGGATAGGGGTTGAGGACAGAGAATATAATCCTCGTCTATGCCCTCATTTTAAGGAACGGGGAGAAGTTTTTTCCCACTTCCTCTCTCATTCTCCATCTAATTGTTGGGCCATACGGGTAAATGGACGATATTATATATTATATAATTATATATATATATATATATATCGAACCTGAGTTGAACTATGTTTGTTTTGGTATAATTATATCAATTTAAACTATGAACTATAATTGTATCAATTAATATCTTATTAGACTTAATTTGAAATATATCATCCAAAACACATAATCGTTTCAATCAAACTACTAAATTGTTATATGTAAATTTAATATTCTTATTTAAAAGAGTACATTCAAAAGTCATCAATATGTTAAATTTGTATACATGTAGACTGTTTTAACTATCAAATTAATAAAATAGATGATTATAATGAATGTATGTACCAAAATTTAAGAAAAGTCTTGGAGTAAATTCATTTCTCACAAAATTTTAAAATTATAAGTATCACACGCGTGTTACCCACGTAAATTAATATACTTATGAAATTTTAGAATTGAAAATTTGACAAAAATGGCCTATTTGGAGTTTGATTTTGTATTTTTTACCTCTTTTTGAAAAACAATTTTTTTTGACCCCCTTGATGATGAAAATGATGTAAGCATGAAAAATATTTGTTGTACAATTACTCTTATGCCCCTTATTAAATTTTCACTTTTAATTTCAATAACCAACCTACCAAATTAATTTACAAAAATTCTCCACCTCAAAAATTTATTCACAAAAAATTATTTTATCCAAAATTAATTGACAACATTTTTCACATTCTAACATAAAAAATTCTCCACAAAATTTAATTTGTTTACAACCCAACAAAAAGTTCTCTTCGCCAAATTATTTCAATAATGAAAAGTCTTTCATCAAGTCTAAAACTTGTATTTCACGAAGTTGTAATTTTGTACACTCCATAAGAAAGTATGTATTTCATTTTGTATGTATTCAATAATTCAATCATTTATGAAAATTTAGACAAAAGTAAATGACCTTTTTGGAGTTTGATTTATGTTTGCTTTGTTGATATATATATATATACACAATACTCTACATTTGATATTTATATAAAAAATGAAAAAAATAGTTTTTTTGTTTTTTTTTGTTTTTGTTTTTGTTTTTTTTAAAGATACCCAGTAGGGCTTCACTGAATATTCATCGAAGCTTCCCATTTTGAGGTTCAGTTGCTAAGCGATCGTTTAGTTCCAGACGTTACACGATGTGAAGAAAAGTTAGACGATCGTATAGCAATGGGCACTGGTCGTTGTGATGTTGGACGTTAAACGATCGTGTACCTGCGGGAGCTAAGCGATGCGTTTAAATGTTATATGATAGCACTACGTGATCGTTTAGTTTTGACGTAGGAACTAAACGATACGTTGGATTTGCTAAACGATGACACTTCACGATCGTTTAGCTACAACGTGTGCTAAGCGATGCGATGAAATGCTATGTGATAGCGTTAAACGATCGTTTAGATACAGAGCTAAGCGATCGTGGCGTGGGAACTAAATGATGGCACTACACGATCGTTTAGCTATGACGCACGCTAAGCAATGCGATGAAGTGTTATGTGATAGCGTTGAGTGATGCGATGAAATACTATGTTATAGCGCTAAGCGATGCGATGAAGTGCTATGTGATAGCGCTAAGCGATCGTTTAGATACAGAGCTAAGAGATCGTGGCGTGGGAACTAAACGATGGCACTACACGATCGTTTAGCTACGACACAATCTAAGCGATGCGATGAAGTGCTACGCGATAGCGTTGAGCGATTGTTTAGATGCAGAGCTAAGCGATCGTGGCATGAGAACTAAACAATATGTTGCATTTGCTAAACGATGGCATTACACGATTATTTAGATACGACATGTGCTAAGTGATACAATGAAGTACTACGCAATAACGCTGAGCGATCGTTTAGATGCAGAGCTAAGCGATCGTGGCGTAGGAACTAAACGATACGTTGGATTTGCTAAACGATGGAATTTCACAATCGTTTAGCTACGACGTGCGCTAAGCGATGCGATGAAGTGCTACGTGATAGCACTGAGCGATCGTTTGGATGTAGAGTTAAACGATTGTGGCATGGGAACTAAACGATACATTGGATTTGCTAAACGACGACATACACGATTTAGCTACGACGCACCCTAAGCGATGCGATTAATTGCTACGCGATAGCGCTGAAGTGATCGTTTAGATGTAGAGCTAAGCGATTGTGGCGTGGGAACTAAACGATACCTTGGATTTGCTAAACGATGACATTAACACAATCGTTTGGCTACGACACGCATTAAGCGATGACATGAAAGTGCTAGGCAATGATGTTAAGCGATCGTGTAGTTCTATGCAATAGAGCTAAACCGATAGCTAGGCGATGGTACTAAGCGATCGTTTAGCTTCAACAAACACTAGATGATAGCCTTCAACACCACACAATCGACCTTAGCATTATACGATCAGCCTTATCCTTCTACACGATCGTTTTATGAAATAGATAAATTATAAGACAACACATCATGATCATCAATGTATACTTTTTAAAAAATAATAAAAAAATAAAATAAACAATTATATTAATATAAATAAATAAAGGCCTGACCTATACCTGGCCGGTACGACGTCGGACGAAAAAATCGAATACCCCTACCCAATCCAATACCCAACCGGGTTGGGCCAGGCCAAATACCCGAAACATCTCCTACACGGCCCACCCCCTACCTGGTTTCCCTACTCCTACTCGGTCCTGTTGGTTTTATGTCCTAAAAATTCGCAGTTTTGTTAAAAAATGAATAAACATTTCTTTAATTCAATATACTTGTTATTGATCTCATAAATTGTATGAAAGTCTAAATCCAATAAACTAAGACCCATGACTATTGTTTGAGTACTTGAACTTTACGTGGAGATATAAGACTGGATCGGGTTCGAGTAAATAGTCAAAATGATCTATGGTACATGAATGAGGTTGGGTACCTTATTCTGGTAATACCATTGGATGCAGTCTACTCTATAGTTGTTACAAAGAGTTGTAAAGTGTTACATACGATGTGATCCTAATTCGTATATGTTATGACATGAGGAGTGAGGACGTCCTATGCAATGAGTTTGCATAAGAATCAAAGAAAAATAAGTCACTTTTACTTTCTAATGTTGTTTACTGTTTAGAACTAACTATTTCACCTAGATGACCTAGGTAACTCAATCTTAATCACGAAACTAATTATGAACTCTTGTTTATTCGGGATTGCCCTTAGATTTGCATAGTTGAGGGTTGGCTCAATAACGTCGGCTCAATAAGACTCCCATTTCAGGGGTAAGACCGGATAGATAGCTGGGGACATAGGGTGCAAGTCGGAGTTCACGCCTACCCGATTTAGGGATAGGAGAAATGTTGTTCTCTCAACTACTGAATCCAAGTCTTGAATAAGGGGACCACCCTCTCACTAGGCTGAGAATAGTTTAGTTTGGTATTGGATCACAAACCAGTTGTTCATTGGAGGATTAGTAGGGACAGGAATAAGATGTAATCTCGGGGGTAGAAAAGATATTTGACCCAGTCGTTATTACGAATAACTGTGAAGGGTCAACTGCTGATTATGGTTAAATCATGTGGACACTACAGTGAGGGGAATGCAACTATGGGCTTTAGTGGAATGACCCATTAGTTAACGAATGGAGATTAATCTGGTCTAATGAGTTTAGCCAATTAAACTTGGATCGTTGAAGCCCAATGATGTAGGTCCGCGAGGTTCCCCTACTAGCTCCTAACGGACTAGCTTTAGAATAACGTGATAAGTTAATTTGAAATGTTTAACTTAAAATTAAGGGAATTAGTAATTATACGATATATAATTATGTTTAATTTTAGAATTAAACGGTATAGGATAATTATATATATTAAATATGATTTTAATATATAAAGATGGTAATGTGTTAAGAATAATTTAATATAAGGAAAATGAACAACTGGCCTCTCCCTTTTTCATTGAATTGGGTCCGCTTAGCCACTTCTTAAATGCAAGTCAGTAGACCTACATCATCCCAATGAGTAGGATTATCGTTCCATAACAACACAAAGAAGTAATTGAAGCATATTGACGATCTTCTTGTAGACACAGGTATCATCCAAGTTTTTAGTCAAAGCCATACGACTTGATCGAAGAATCAAACCGTCCTGTTTCAGTCCATAAATAAACCGATTCAGTTTTGCAAACCTTTTGCTTATCTTCCTTGGGCTATTGAATCCCTCGGGCTTACCCAATTATAAATGGTCTTCCTAAGATTTAACCATTCAGAAAGGCCGGTTCTTGACGTCCATTTGCCAAATTCTTAATAATATTAATAAGCTGCAATGGAACGGGAGGATGCGGATCGACTTAACACATGGCAAGCTAGGCAGAAAGTCTCCTTATAGTTGGACTCCCTTACCTGGCGTATAACTCTTTGCCACAGTCGAGCCTTGAAGGTTTGTACCCTTCCATCAAGCATCTAACCGTGTTTTTGTGATCCCATTTACAAAACACTATAGTGGCGAACCCACTCAGCCTGATTTACAAGATCCCATACTGAGTTGAAGTTATCATGGTCAAGATCCTGGCCTAGACCCATTCATTTCCTTGATCAAACCAATCCTCCATCGCTCTGTCTTATAAGACAATGAATCATTCAACGTCCACCATCTGCTACATAGCAAGATTTCCATGAAAACCCAGATAGACACGGTGTGGGTTTGCCAACCTTCCCCACTACGTCGAGGTTCCTCAATTCTTGAAGGTGAACCTACCTACTAGAGTGAACTCCCATCAGAACTCTTACTGAATAGTAGCAGGACTCCTTCAAACTCTTGTTAAAGTATTCAGTAGTTTCATTGGG
>NC_052352.1:117341-135665 GCF_009727055.1 Benincasa hispida | reverse complement strand
GATTTTTGGATAAAATTGAAAAAGGAAAAGAAAACTAAAACACAAATGGAAAAATGGGTTTTTCCATTATCCATCACTTAACTAGCTCACACATGAAGCAACCATTTGCCTTGTCTCTCCAAGCATGAGCTGCAACTCATGCAGCTTTTCTCTTTGCATGTTGATCTGCAATAGAATGAGAAGATTGGAGTGAAAATCGGGCATACAATCTACAAAATTTTGGGGAAAAATTCGGTTTGAAGAATGATTTTTCAACAATGGTTGCTGCAGTGAGCTTTTTTCCTTCATCCTTTGATTCAAGATTGTTTTGAGTCCCACAATTCAATTTAGAGCACCAAGCGAATAGTGAGGAAGATCTTGAGGTGGTCTACAACAAGATGTAGAGAAGATTGCAGCTGGAGAAGAAACTTTGAAGAAGTTCTACAAGAGGTATGTCTTGAAACCCATTTTTCTGCAGAAGCATGCTTTATATCATGTTAAAATTAGTAAATTTGAATGCTTAGATGATCCTTGTTCTTCCGCTCCAATTGATACAATCCTACAATTGGCATCAGAGCATAAAATAAGCATTCAATTTGGTTTAATTTTGTTTGGTGGGTGTTTTATATGAGAAATATGAAATTGGTGCACTGATATGGTCTTCTGAGTTTTGGCTATTTAATTATCTTTAATTTCTCATTTAAATTTGTAATTGGCTCTTGTGTGATGAGCTTTTATGTGTGCACAAGAGTCTGTAATTTATTTGGAGTCATTAGAGTTGAAATTAAGCTATAAATTGAAGAAACAAGCGTAGAGGCCGAGTTGCAGTTCTAGAAAAACCAACCTTTGTTCTTATCGTCACTGTGGTTTCGGTTGCTAAATGATCATCTAGCTTCAGACGCTACACGATGTGAAGAAAAGCTAGACAATCGAATAGCAATGAGCGCTGGTCGTTGTGATGTTGAACGCTAGACGATTGTGTACCTGCGGGGGTAACGATGCGTTCAATTTGCTATACAATAACATTAAGCGATCATTTAGCTTTGGCGTGGGAACTAAATGATACGTTGAATTTACTATACGATGGTACTATGCGATCATTTAGTAATGATGCGCGCTAAGCTATGCGATGAAGTGCTACGCGATCGTTTAGATTCGAAGCTAAGCAATCGTGTAGACGAAGTGCTAAGCGATGCGTTGAAGTTTCTATACGATGGAACTAAAAAAATCGCTTACTTACAATGCAAACGACGCGATGATATTCTATATGATGGAGCTAAGCGATCGTTTAGCTACACGGAGGATACTGAACGATGACATGTAGCGCTAGACGATAGAATTAAACGATTATAATGAAGAGCCATGCGATAGCACTATGCGATCGCATACCTTTGCGTGGCAGCTGGGCGATGCGTTGAATGCTATGCGATGGCATTAGATGATCCTTTACCTTTTCGCATGCTAAACGATCAAGCATTTACTAAACGATTTGGCAAAATGCTAAACGATGGTCGTCTTTGCTAAACGATGAGACTTAGCGAGATGCTAAACATGTGCAAGGGATGCCAGTTCGACTGGTTCTCTTGTGGTCTTGTCCGATTCAGCTTCAACTAGTTCTTGGTTGGTCTGGTTCAGACTTGGCTAGTTCGGTTCAGACGGTTCGGGTCCAGTTCAAGCTACTTGAGTTCGTTTTGGAGCGGTTCGAGCGGTCTGAAAGTTGTTTTGTAATAATTAGGATTTGTTTGCTTGTTTTTGCCAAAACTAAAACCATATCAATAAGTGTTTAATTATTTATGCATTTTATGTATGTTATAATTAAATAAATATTGTATGTGCAGATAGTATGCCATTTAGATTTAAAATCCCACCACAGGAAGCATGTAACATGCATTGAAAGTATGTTATAATTGTTATAATATATAGTATGCATGTTAGGGTTTCTTGTATTTAGTGTAAATGTTATATTAAATTTGAATGCCTCGTGTATTTTATGGATGAATAGCATGTCTAAAGTTTTATAAGTTGTTATAAAATTGGGATATACATTTAAAATCCATAAACAACAGTTGCATGCTCACGTACGTTGACCACCTGTTTTAATTGTCAAAACTTATAAAACCTAGGTTACAAAATCAACCGGTATATAATCTTTTCTAAGGTTGGGGGTTCTTAAGTTGACGGATTACGAAACACTTCCTACTTAGGGATTATGGCCGAATTATTGAGCGTTGATAACCGGTTTTATGAGCATACGTGAGTGATGTAAGGTAATAAAATGGTTTATCATTTAGACATCGTAGGTTAAAATCCAATTATAAGAGTTATACTTGGATAAATCACATAGACTTAGGGTTGTTTTATTAGCCGAAAAGAACCTAAGTATAAACATACCCAAATAGAACACTTTAATGGTAGTTTAATAACTTCTATATGATAGAGTTATTAGAAAACTTCAGTGGGATATTAATAACATATGGGATACGTTATTTTTAGCTCTCACGTCTCTAAGAGGTCACAATCCAGATTTAAGCAGTACTTCGTTTCACCCTAGAAGTGACCTCCATACGGAGAGTATTTTTTAGCTTAAATCTATATTTTGGTGAATAAGAGGAAGTTGTTCAAATATAAGTTTATTATATATTAAATAAATTTCAACTACCACGTCTCCACATAGTTTACACCGTGAGATTTATATGACGCTTCGTTGTCACCCTGGAAGTGGCCTCCCTATGGAGAGTATTTTGTATGAGTCAATATCAAAGTAAATGGAGGAAGTAGTTCATAGTAAGTGGGTGAAAGATATGTGTCAATATATCATACGGTTTCCTCCATTAGTCTGAACCGTGAGATTCTTATGTTGCGCCTGCTGATTAGCTTTAAGCGGCCCTTTGCTAGTCGTTTAACGACAACTATCCCCACGGAGGGTTGTAACATAGGATTTGGAACAACCCAAGCTTCTGTAAAATGAATGTGGTCTTGTAGTTCTGTCTTAAATGTTGTCTTCTATTTCGGAGGCAAGTTCATACCGTTCTATAGGATCTGAAAATGGCGGGTCACACTTACAAGAATTACTAACTTGTTAGTAAAGATCTTGACCGAAAACGATAACTAAACGACTATAGGAATAAGAGTTATTCCGGAGAATATAGGAATAAGAGTTATTCCAGAGAATATAGGAATAAGAGTTATTCCGGGGATAGTGTTTGGTCAAAATTATTTGTTTTAGTGAAGGAGTATCTGACTGCCCCATGATAGCACATATTCTGACTCACAAAAATATCGTAGCAAATAAATAATGGTTATGGGTACATTATTACTTTTTGCTGAAACTTGACTTTGGATTTAGTTACAATTTGCCAATTAGAATTTGTTTAAATTTTATCGGCATGTCGAATTCTAGTATACTCATTTCCGATGTACATAACAGTTAAATCAAATCGACAAACAAATTACTAGCGGTTGATTATACCAAAAGAGTTAGAGGATTGTCCTTTATCTCCCAACTCATTTAAAATTATGAATTATGTAGATGAGAATGTTGAATTCGAAAAACAAGATAAATATGGTTTACTTGTTATCGATGCATGTTTAGTGGAAAACGATAAAATATGGATAATTGATTAAGGTGTCGCTAATCATGCATGTACTATCTCACAGGAAACAAGTCCCTGGAGACAGTTGACTGAAGGTGAAACAATCTTTAAGGTAGGGACCGGGGAGACTGTTTAAGCCAAAGTAGTGGGAGATATGAAGTTATCTATAGGAGATAATTACATTTATTTTAAAAATGTATATTATAGTCCTTATATGAAAAGGAATCTAATTTTCGTCTCCTGTTTGCTATAACAAAATTATAAAGTTTATTTCGAAAATGGTGAAGTGTTCATCAAAATGGGAAATAAACAGGTTTGCTCTGCAAAATTAGAAAATAACTTATACAAGTTAAAACCAACTGAGGTCGAAGCTGTTTTGAACATATAGATGTTTAAAACTGCTGAGATTCATAGAAGAGGGAGATTTCTCCAAATGCCTATCTTTGGCACTTAAGACTGGGTCACATAAATCTCAAAATGATTGAGAGATTGGTTAAGAACGGTCATCTAAACAAGTTGGAAGATAGTTCATTACCACCATGTGAGTATTGTCTCGAGGGTAAAATGACAAAAAGATCTTTTTCTAGAAGAGGTCTTAGAGCCAAAGAACCCTTAGAGCTGATTCACTCGGACCTTTGTGGGCCTCTAAATGTTAGAGCAAGAGGAGAGTTTGAATATTTCATCAGTTTTATAAATGATTATTCTAGGTATGGGCATGTTTACCTTATGCGCCAAAAGTCCGAAACTTTTGAAAAGTTCAAAGAGTATAAGGTTGAGGTAGAAAACCAATTAGGTAAAAAGATTAAAACACTTCAATCGGATCGAGGTAGTGAGTATTTGGACATATAATTCAAGAACTATTTTATAGAACATGGACTTGCCAGAAACCTAGATTAGATTTATACTTGGGTTTAATCTAGGAAAACTTGAACGTTATTATAAGGAGTTGTGTGCCTTCTGTGCATAATACTAACGCCTCAACATGTTGCATTCATTTAAATGCATTAAGGTAGAACGCATCACTT
The DNA here is from genome assembly GCF_009727055.1 of Benincasa hispida. NCBI lineage: Eukaryota > Viridiplantae > Streptophyta > Magnoliopsida > Cucurbitales > Cucurbitaceae > Benincasa > Benincasa hispida. The sequence continues at coordinate 131,068 of NC_052352.1, read as the reverse complement.
AGTCTTTATTATTCCAATCTGTTTTACTTTATACACTCCTAAAGCATCTCACGATAGCAAGCGAACAAGTTTTTGGCATCGTTGTCGGGGATCTCAGCAACAAGAACTAACTAGAAATTTTGTTTGTATTCCTTTTTTCCTTTCGCAAAGCAATGGGTGAGTTCATTAGAGCCTGGGGAAATCACCACATGGGAAAAGTTAGTGGAAAAGTTTATGGAGAAATAATTTCCACCTACCACCAACGCGATGAGGCGTTGAGAAATCATGAATTGAACAGGAAGACACTGAGACCTTGAGCGCTGCATGAAAGCGTTTCAAAGGCTTCGTCAAGAACTTCCTGAAACCGGACTACCTTTGACTATTCAGATGGAGACGTTTTATGGCGGACTAAACAGGGCGNNACAGATGGCAGCAGACGCAGCAGCAGCGGGAGGACTGATGGACAAATCCTATAATGAAGTTAAAGAAATATTAGACCGCATTGCAACATATAACATGGAGTGGGTAGATGACACGTACGATGGAAGAAATGACAGGAGAAGAATATCTCAGAACATTAACTCTATTGATGCCAACGTGATAGCCACGATCTCTACTCAAGTGGCTACCATGACCAGCCTTCTATAGAACATAACGCTAGGTAACGCACCAAACCAGCAGAAGGTGAATCAAGTGGAGGCATTTGGGCAACCCATGGTAACCTGTGTGGGATGTAGAGATTTTCACTCATATGCTGATTGTCCTCAAAACCCTGAATCAGTATGTTTCATCAAGAATAACCCATTTTCTAATACTTATAATCCTTGATGGAGAAACCATCCGAATTTTTGTTGGATAAGAGGAAATCAGTAGAGCACCACCCAGGCGCGAGCCATCAGCAAAGGAATGGACCGCCGCCTGTCTTTCAACAAACGCATCAACAGCATTAATAGCCCTTCAATAGAGGTGGCCACGCATCGACTTCTGGAACTCTGCTGGAAAACCTATTGAAGGAATACATAGCCCAGAACGACGCAATGCTGAAGAGCCAGGCGTCATCAATCAGAAACCTAGAAATTCAAGTGGGGCAGATTGCAAGCGAATTGAAAAGCAGACAGCCAGACGTTCTACCTAGCAATATAGAGACAGATGGGAATAATAACGGGAAAGAGCAATGTCACGCAGTGACGTTGCGGAATGGAAGAGCCCTTGCAGAAAGAAAGATGAATCCAAGAAACAATAGTCCTTCGAAAAAACACATTACATGTTCAACAGATCAGAAAGAGAGAATGCCGGAAAATACAAGCCTTTCGAAAACCAACACGTCTAACGTGGGAAAGCAGAAGGTGCCTCTGTACGCACCATTCCTAGGCGTCTGATGAAAAAGAATGATGAACATCAATTCAAGCACTTTTTCGAGCTGCTAAAGCAACTGCACATCAACATTCCACTCATATAAGCTTTGGAGCAGATGCCAACATACATGAAGTTTTTTAAGGACATTTTGATGAAAAAGAGAAAAGTCAGTGAGAAAGAAGTAATAGCACTAATGCAGGAATGCAACGCGTTATTAAGCAACGAGCTACCACAAAAGCAGAAGGACCTAGGGAGCTTCACAGTTCCTTGTTCAATTGAAGGATTAGATGTGGGTCATGCGTTGTGCGACCTAGAAGCGAGCATCCATCTCATGCTCTTTTCAGTTTTTAAGAAATTGAGATTGGCGAGGCACAACCTACTTCTGTCACCCTTCAACTCGCTGACAGGATAATTAAGTACCCAGAAGGGAAGATTGAAGATGTTTTAGTAAAGGTTGACAATCACATATTCTCAGTAGACTTCATTATTCTGGATTATGAAGCAGATAGAGAGGTTCCAATCATCCTTGGACGCCCTTTCTTGGTTACTGAGAAAGTTTTGATTGACGTGCATAAAGATGAGCTAATCATGCACGTGGATAATGAAGAGGTGAAATTTAATGTGCTCAATAGATTAAAATTCCCAGACAGTGATGGTTGCCAGCTAAATAATATTGAATTGACTGAATAAGAGACTCGAGTATGTGAACTTCTCGCGTTAGAGGGAACCTTTAAGGAATCCAAGCCGAAAAGTCTGAGTGAGCGGCAGACAAAACCAACGCGTCCTTCACTCGAACAACCACCTAAACTCGAATTAAAACAATTACCCAGATATTTGAAAATACGCTTTTCTTGGAACTAATAATACATTGCCTGTTATCATTTCCGCTACTATCACAAAGCCTAATGAAGAATCACTCTTGCAAATGTTGAAGAAACATAAACGCGCAATAGGGTGGACGCTTACAGATATTCGTGGAATAAGTCCATCTTATTGTATGCACAAAATAGGCTGGAGGAAGGGAAGACGGGGTCAATCGAGCCTCAAAGAAGGCTTAACCCAATTATGAAAGAAGTGGTTAAAAAGGAGATTCTGAAATGGCTGGACGCGGGAGTTATTTATCCGATATTCGACAACAGTTGGGTTAGTCCAGTTCAATGCGTTCCCAAGAAAGGGGGAACGACGTGATAGTAAACAGCAACAATGAACTCATTCCTCCAAGAACTGTCACAGGCTGGCAAATTTTTATGGATTATCGAAAACTCAATGCAGTAACTAAAAAGGACCACTTTCCTTTTCCTTTCATCGATCAGATGCTTGATAGACTTGCAGGTAAAGAGTTTTATTATTTTATCGATGGTTATTCTGGTTACAACCAGATTTTAATAGATCTGGAAAATCAAGAGAAGACCATGTTCACTTGTCCCTTTGGCACTTTCGTATTCAGACGCATGCCCTTTGGGCTATGCAACGCACCAGAATGCTGTATGATGGCCATTTTCTCTGACTTCCTGGAGAAGATTGTAGAAGTCTTCATGGACGACTTTTCGGTCTTTGAAGACTCATTCCAGTCATGCCTGGATAACTTAGAAGCCATCCTCGCTCGGTGCGAGGAAACAAACTTAGTATTGAATTGGGAAAAATTTCATTTCATGGTCACAAAAGGAATTGTTTTGGAGCATAAAGTATCCAAGGCTGGCTTGGAAGTGGATGGAGCCAAGATTGATGTAATAGCAAAACTTCCACCACTAGCGAATGTTAAAATGCTAAGAAGTATTCTAGGACATGCCGGGTTCTATAGACGGTTCGTCAGAAGCTTCTCTTAGATTGCACGACTTCTGAGTGCATTATTGGAGGTGAACCAGCACTATGTTTTTAACGAAGACTGCACTGACACGTTTGAAACCTTGAAGTATGCGTTGAATACAGCCCCAATGTTAATAACACCGGATTGGACGCAACGTTTCATTCTTATGTGTGACGCGAGTGATGTCGCAGTGGGAACTATGTTAGGGCAGAAGAGGGGAAACTTGATACATCCCATATTCTACGCTTTCAAAACATTAAACGACTCTCTGGAACATTATACAACTACTGAGAAAGAGATGTTGGCTTTAGTATTCGGTATTGAAAAATTCCGTTCTTACTTAGTTGGTGCATCAGCCACCATATATACCGACCACTCAACCATCAAGTTCCTGATGAGCAAGAAGGACGCAAAGCCGAGACTGATAAGATGGGTTCTACTACTAGAGGAATTTTACATTGACATCAAAGAGAGAAAGGGAACAGAAAATCAGGTGGCTGACCAGCTGTCCAGGCTTGAAAAGCAAGAAATGCAAGTCCAGGAAAACGACATCAAGGACGCATTCCCTGATGAGAGCCTGTTTAGAATTGAAGGCAGGGAACCTTGGTATGCTGATATAGTTAATTACTTGACCACCAAGCAGTTCCCTAAAAACTTCAATTCCCAACAGAAGAAACGGCTAGTCCATGACAGTAAGTTTTATTTCTGGGATGAACCGTTTCTATACAAACAAGGCCCAGACACTATACTGTGTCGATGCATCCCAGAGGAGAAGACACAACGCATCCTGGCCGAGTGTCATAATTCTCCTTATGGTGGGCATTTTAATGGGCAAAGGACCACGACGAAAGTCCTTTAATGCGGTTACTTTTGGCCCACCCTTTTTAAGGATGCACGAGAGTTTGTTCAAAATTGTGACCCCTGCCAATGCACGGGGAATATTTCTTCAAGGGACGCAATGCCCTTGAATAATATTCTTGAAGTGGAGTTGTTTGATGTCTGAGGCATAGATTTTATGGGCTCGTTCCCTCTGTCTTGTGGTCAGCAATATATCCTGTTGGCTGTAGACTATGTATCTAAGTGGGTAGAGGCAGTAGCCTGTGCTAGAACGACGCGTCTACTGTATCTAAATTTCTTATGAGGAATATTTTCACACGCTATGGAACGCCGAAAGCTTTGATAAGCGATGAAGGTATGAGTTTTATCAATCGCATCGTTTCAAAATTACTTTCAAAATATAATGTCAAGCACAAGATTGCTACCGCCTACCACCCTTAGACCAACGGTCAGGCAGAAATTTCAAATCGAGAAATCAAATCAATTCTGAAAAAAGTCGTCAGCACAACGTGGAAAGATTGGGCGTAGAGGCTGGATGAAGCACTCTAGGCCTAAAGAACTGCATACAAAACGCCTATAAGTATGTCTCCTTACTCACTTGTATTTGGTAAAGCATGTCATCTTCCTGTAGAGTTGGAGCATAAGGCATTTTGGGCAGTAAAGAAGTTGAACATGAATCCGGATGCGACGGGCGTTTAACGCAAGCTTCAGCTCAACGAGATCGAAGAATGGCAAATGAACGCATATGAAAACAACAAGATCTACAAGGAAAAGACAAAGCGTTGGCACGACCACATCAACAAGAAGGTACTTGTTGTTGGTCAGAAAGTTATCTTCCTCAACTCATGCTTGCGTCTGTTTCCAGGGAAATTGAAATCTAGATGGTCCGGGCCCTTCATAATTAAAACGATCTTTCCCTACAGTACTGTGGAATTAATGCGAGAATATGGCACTGATGCATTCAAAGTAAACGGCCAAAGGGTTAAGTCGTACTTTGAATACGAAGTGGAACGCCAAAAGTCATATCTTGCGCTACGCGAGACAAGTTGAAGCTTTTGTCAAGGCATTTCTGCGGTTGTAACGCCACATTTTCCAAGGACGCCTCTCTCAACCTTATTCTTTTGCATTTTGTATTTTAAGTTATGTTTGAATTTGTTAGTTTAGATATTTGAAGGTTTTAAATTGATTGTTTTGCCTTTAGAAAATTTTGAAATTTGATTGTTTTTCTTTTAGAAAAGTTGTGTATAATTAAAACTGAAACATTGGACGCGTTAGACACAAGTCTAACGCGTGGGGCAGTGAAGGGACACGTCTCAAAAACAGAAAACACTCGAGTGTTTTGGCTAAACGAGGCGACCTTTCCACTTTGTATTAATTGTAGACGTCAGGCGATGATCATCCTCTCCCCTTACAAAAAACCTCACTTTTACCAAATCGTTTCTCCTTCTCCTTCACTGTGCCTACGAACCTCCATTTCTTCATAAACCCTAGAACCTCAGATCCACCAAAGCTTCATTTTCCTCTTTCGCTTAGCATCTCCGGTGAACAAAGTCGTCGGGCTCAGATTTTCAGAACCAAAGCTACAACCTAGGCAACGATATGCCGGTAAGTTCCTTATCCTTCTCTTCATTTTCGAGTTCACCACCACCTAGCCCTAGGAAATCAACCTCCATCCCTACCCAATCGAAAGCCTCTTACGGTGGCGCTACCTCTGCTTCAGCATCTGGCCGCCCCTACACCTTCTTCTAACCGTTCATGAAAGCTTTGGCGCATAAGCTCTAAGAAAACCTGTAATATGCTCTGGCCAAAAACTTCTCGGCCTAAGGGCTAAAACCCCACAAAAACCAAGTCCTGTCCCTAAACCAAGGATAAAGACACCAGCCAAGACCAGGACGCGTCCGTCACTATGGAAGCCTTATGCCAAGCCTGCTCTACTCGCCATATTTTTCCCGAACATAACCTTGGTGGGTCCAACGCATGAACCTTCCTCCCTGTGCCCATATCGCACCATCTCCAGCGGTGCGTCCACCTCCCTCTCTATTGATTGAACCTAGCCACAATTTACCCAGTGGAATAGACATGTCCTAACGCACCTCACCTTCACCCATCCTAATATCCTCTCCAGGGACGCCTCACCCCTGTGGGGCACCCCGCCATTCACTCCACCTATCCCAGCCTCTGACAGTTCTACGTGAGAGCATAACCTTAAAGACTTGGCAGAGTTAGCAAGATGTCATGAAGATGAAGTATTTGGAGCTATTCTAGCATCGCTCAACCAAGAGCAAGAAGCAACTCAAGTGATGCGTTCAGATCCACCAAACGCATCACTCGAGTTGGATGAAACAGAAAGATATGCAGCGATGTTAGAAGAAGAGATGGAAAATGAAGAAAGGGAAGAGAAGAAGAAAGTAGAGAAAGGAGAGTTGGCCCCGACGCGTCGCAGCCATGCCCATTTGACGCGGATGAAGGGCCTATAAAATCAAAGAGAGTATCAATGAAGATAAGGTTGATACTAGAGGTAGAAAAAGAAGAAGAAGAAGTTGCACCCGGACCTGAGGGTGTAACGCGTGAAAAAAGGCACAACGCATTGGAAAATGAATTGGAAGAATATGCGTCCGCGAGACAAGGACGAAGGAAAACCAATCTCCAAAAGGAGTTGGAGAATGAGTTAAGAGAGTTGGCTAAAGAGGTAAGAGAACACGGGGTAGGGAAACGTGAGGTAACAGAGGTGTTACCTAAGAGAACTATGGAAAAGAAGCATCAGTTTAGTGACATATTAGTAGAGAAAGGCTTCTTCCCTGAACACCACTCATTGCCAGACTATATCATAGAAACCATCTACGCACTAGGATGGAATCAATTATGCGTTGGGCACGATCGCATCTGGCCATACCATGTCCGCGTGTTCTACAACAGCAAATTCGACACGGAAAAGAACATCGGCTTCGTGGAAGGGGTGTTAATGCACTTCTCGGCAGACAAGATAAATGAAGTGTTCAACTTGAATAGTAATACTGACGCAAAAGGAAACCGCATCTTAAAGCAACCAACGCCTAGTCAATTGGAAGATGCATTGAACATGGTGGCCAAACCTGAAAGTAAGTGGCAGACATCAAGGAATGGATCAAAGATGCTTGCTTCCAGGAATCTGAACTCATACACTAACATGTGGTATTATTTAATTAAACGCAGCATCATGCCTACAACGCATGTTGAAACGTTATCCAGAGAACGCGTTCTGGCCACTTACTACATAATGTAATGCATCCCGTTGGATATTGGGAGGATTATATGGGACAAGATCAAGGCCATCAAGAACAAGCCTCGAGGGAAACTATATCTTCCGTGGCTGATCTGCGCGTTATGCGAACGCAGGGGCATCCCTTTGGGGATAACTATGAAGAAGTCGATGGTCTGATAGACATAAAGGCAGTAAGACGTCTCCTTCGTGGATCACAGCATCAACCAGCCTTACCTGCCAAAAAAGTGGCACGTAGATCTCGACCAACAAAACGCACCCCCAAAAAAAGACGTGTCATAGTAGTTGAACACGACGATGAAGCTTCAGAGAATGAAGAATGTGAAGCTGAGCTAGAAGCTTTGGCTAAAGAAACGCAGCCTACACTTAAATTCCATGACTCACCAATAGCTCAGTCAGAAGGGAGTCCTGAGCAGACGCATCAAGAACCTATATTCATAGATCAGGACCTCCCTCATTCCATTCCTTTGCCTCAACAAAGTCCAATCCAAAATTTTGTGCCACCTCTAGTGATCTTTGAGCCAACTGGGTTAGGGTTCAGTAACGCAGTAGTATTTGAAGACCCAATTGGACGAGAAGAATCGATACCCCAACGCAACATAGACTTGGAGGAGTTGAAAACATTCATCAGTGATCAACTTCGACCATTGGCCGCATCAATTGAAGATCTTCAACAACAAAATCGGGTATTAAGGGATTACTTGAGGCAACAGACAATACACATGCAACACCAATTTGTCTACACAATGCAGTATATCAATCAGGTCTTGATGGGTATGTTTGCCTTGCCTCCGTTACCAGCCCATCTCAGAAATCCCTTGCGCTTCATGGACGAGAACCCCGAAGAAGAACGCAGAGATGATGCGCTAGCATAGTAGAACCTTGAGGTGTTTGGTTAAAATTATTTTGTAATTTTGGTTTAATTGTCCTTTTGCATCTTTTTGCTATGTTTATGCAATTTATGTTAAAATATGAAAAATGAATGAGAAGTCATCACTTTAATCCTTGAGTTTGTCCTTAGCATACTTTATTTTTGTTCTTTGATTATTTTCTAAGTCTTGTGCTTAACTTAACCTCAATGATACCAACTATATGAATTCATAAGAATAAGATAGGCGTTAGGAAAATAGACAAGGCTCGAACTTCTCTTAAAAAGATTAAGTTTACTTTTTAACGCATGCAAGCTTGAAGTCTTAAACTTCTTTCAATTTCTCAAAGCCTTTTAAAATTTTGTTTCTCTTTTAGCAATGAGGATATAGCTCATCTCTAAATTTGGGGATGAAGGAAATCCGAGCGTAGACGAATCAATGTATACATCATAAAGAAAAAGGGAAACAGAATAAGAAGAATTTTGAACGTAGCTCCTCTATCATTACTTCAAAAAAAAAAAAAGAAATTTCAAATGACATGAGCTTAATTGGAACAAGCACTTATCCGTAGTTGGATGCCCGCATGACACCCGTGGGGATAAGCCAAAACGAAGTTAAGTATCTTAGACCAACGTGTCCCATAAAACTCCTCTATCTAGTCTGAAGAAAAAAAAAAACTATACTTTGAAAAAGGAATGAATATTAAATATGAGTTTAGTTGTAAAGGGTTCTCACCCATAGTTGGATGCTCACATGACACCCGTGGGGGCAAGCCAAAACGAAAGTGGGATACCTGGAGCAATGCATGGGTAAACAAGTACACAATTGTTTTCTTTTTATCCAGCATTTGTTTTTCAAAAGAAATAGCATCTAACGCATTGCTGGTTTAGAAAAGATTGAAATGTTTTGAGAAATGAAAGGAGTTGCGATGAGAAGCCTACCGCATCGAAAACTAAATATTAGTCCTTTTAAGAAAAGCGTCAATCTAAGTTATATTTTTCCAACTCTTATTTCAGCTTTGAGACTAATATGATGAGAGGTGAAATTTGCACATCTAAGGCAGGAGAGATATCAAAGAATTATTTTAGAATGCTTGAGGACAAACATTGTTCAAATTTAGGGGTGGTTGATAACTTGTAAAAATACAACTTATCTTTGCTCTCAAGTTAAAACAATTAGGGTTTTTAATGATAAACTCTCCTCGTTTTTAATAGAAATGCATGGATTTACTTAAACAATAGCAAATTCATGTAAAAGAAGTTTATCACTAAAAATCGCAATGCTAATGCACTACTTTACAGGATTTCAACGCAAGAACTGACAATAACGCATTAGACAAGTGTTGCAGGAAACGCGCTAACACATGAGCCATGCATCGGAGGGAATTCAACGCATAGAAGATTCATTGCTCCGGACTGATTGTGTCACATAACCACTTGCAAGCATGGGAACCTGCAACAGGCAGCGTCTGAAAAGCTTCCAAAGGTCAGGCGGCCAACCAGGATATAGAGTTTAATGTTGACCAGGGCATGGACTTAAATGCAGCCCATCCTCCAAGTGGACGAGACCAACGCCTATAAATACCTGAAGATCCTTCAGAATTGAGAGTTGAGACAATTAGAAGCTCCATACTCTATGTAAATTTATAGACTTAGTTTTAGTTTGTACAAGCTGTATCGAGGTGTAAGACGGTCGAAAGAGCTAAGAACCACCGCCGTCGCCGGCTAGGGAGTGGAGAAAGTTATTCTTGAGAAAGATACTCTGTCCTCGGCTCTTTAAAGTGATTGTACACAACAAGATTGAACCAAAGAGCTACAAAAGATTGTATTCTTTGGCTTGACTCAGTTTCTCTCTTAATATCATTTTCATTTCATTTTGATTGAATATAGTTCTTTGTAAAGACTCATTGATCCTTTATAAAATTAATATATTTGATCATCACTTTGCTATTGTTTATCTTCTGTTTATGTTGAAAGCATTAGTACTTCATGCATAATTCTTTTCCAACGCCTAAACCAACTTGGCAACTTAGTGAAAGCTTCTTTACTTATTTGTTCGAAAGAATAGCTAAGTCGTATTAAGTAGAATGCCTAGTACAGCTAGAGATAGACTTACTGGTGTTTCTTGCATTCTAAGTTAGACGCGTGCACCCTAGAGATAGGCTTGTATGTTATTCGCATTTAGAAGTGTTGAATGATGTCTAACGCATGAACAGAAAGATAAGCAACCCATCCCATTTCATCCACATTACATCAGTTGTGTGCAATTATCTTTAACCGGCGCGTCCACCTACTTAAATTCCATTTTCACATGATCCTTCATTTTCCACTCAACTCTTTTGTATTGTCTTTCACATGCATATCATGTTAGTGTAAATAATACATGTTTCACATTTATTTAGGAAAAAGCTCCTACTGCAAGTACACCGCACAATCTGTGTTAGTGAAACTGAATCCCTGTGATCGACCCTGGACTTGCCAGGAACTTAGATTAGATTTATACTTGAGTTTAATCTAGGAAAATTTGAACGTTATTATAAGGAGTTATGTGCCTTCTGTGTATAATACTAACGCCCCAACACGTTGCATTCATTCAAACGCATTAAGGCAGAACGCAGCACCTAGACTTGATTCTTCCAATCTGTTTTACTTTATGCACTCCTAAAGCATCTCACGATAGCAAGCGAACAATTTTTTGGCGCCATTACTGGGATCTCAGCAACAAGAACTAACCAGAAATTTCATTTGTATTTGTTGTAAGGACACTTCAATTAAGGGAAGTATCACAAGCTACGCCTAGGCTTGTGAACGTGTATGAACAGGGAAAACACTCCTAAGTTCAGATACAACCTCGAGATTGAACGGACCTTCCAGCGTAGGAATCGATCCAACCGCCATTGAAGGTTGAGGCAATAGTTACTCAGACAACAAGAAAGGGAAAGAACAATAAAATCAACAACTAGCTCACGCTGCACAGAACCTAATCCTGATGGCAAACAACAACACGCGTCCTATGAGAGAATACGCATCCCCTGTGCTATATGATTTCTCTCCAGTAATCATATATCCGACGCCTGATGGAACCAGGTTTGAAATGAAATCTGTTATGCTCCAGACTGCTGCGTAATTTGGGGGTAGCCATGGCGAAGATCCTCATGCTTATATGAAGCGTTTCCTAGAAACGTGCAATTCCTTTGTGATTCCTGGAATCACACCAGAGGCAATCAGGCTCTCCTTGTTTCCTCTCGCAAAACAATGGGTGAGTTCATTAGAGCCTGGGGAAATCACCACATAGGAAAAGTTGGTGGAAAAGTTTATGCATAAATACTTCTCACCTACCACCAACGCGAGGAGGCGTTGGGAAATCATGAATTTTGAACATGAAGACACTGAGACCTTGAGCACTGTATGGGAGCATTTCAAGGGCTTGGTCAAGAACTTCCTGAACCACGGACTACCTTTGACTATTCAGATGGAGACGTTTTATGGCGAACTAAATAGGGTGTCACATATAGCAGCAGACACAGCAGCAGCCGGAGGACTGATGGACAAATCCTATACTGAAGCTAACGAAATATTAGACCGCATTGCCAAACATAACATGGAGTGGGTAGATGACATATACGATGGAAGAAATGACAGGATAAGAAGATCTTATAACATTAACTCTGTTGATGCCAACGCGATAGCCACGATCTCCGCTCAAGTGGCTACCATAACCAGCCTTCTACAGAACATAACGCTAGGCAAAGCACCAAACCAACATAAGGTGAATCAAGTTGAGGCGTTTGGGCAACCCATGGTAACCTGTGTAAGATGCGAAGATTTTCACTCATATGCTGAGTGTCCTCAAAACCCTCAGTCAGTATGTTTCATTAAGAATAACCTATTTTCTAATACTTATAGCCATGGATGGAGAAACCATCCGAATTTTTCTTGGACAAGAGAAAATTAGCAAAAGCACCACCCAGACGCAAGCCATTAGCAAGGGAATGGACCGCCGCCTGTCTTTCAACAGACGCACTAACAACATCAACAGCCCTTCAATAGAGGTGGCCACGCATCGAGTTCTGGAACTCCGCTGAAAAACCTATTGAAGGAATACATAGCCCATAACAACACAAAGTTGAAGAGCCAGGCATCATCAACCAGAAACCTAGAAATCTAGGTGGGGCAGATTGCAAGTGAGTTGAAAAGCAGGCAGCCAGACGTTCTACCTAGCAATATAGAAACACCTGGGAATAATAACGGGAAAGAGCAATGTCACGCAATGACGTTGGGAGTGGAAGAGCCCTTGCAGAAAGACAGATGAATCCAAGAAACAATAGTCTTTCGAAAAAACACATTACATGTTCAACGGATCAGGAAGAGAGAACGCCAGAAAATACAAGCTTTTCGGAAACCAACACGTCTAACATGGGAAAGCAAGAGGTGCCTCTGTACGCACCATTCCCTAGGCGTATGATGAAGAAGAATGATGAACATCAGTTCAAGCACTTTCTCGAGCTCCTAAAGCAGCTGCACATCAACATTCCATTCATAGAAGCTTTGGAGCAGATGCTAACATACGTGAAGTTTTTGAAGGACATTTTGACGAAAAAGAGAAAAGTCAGTGAGAAAGAAGTAATAGTACTAACACAGGAATGCAACGCGTTAGTAAGCAATAAACTACCACAGAAGCAGAAGAACCCAGGGAGCTTCACAGTTCCTTGTTCAATTGGAGGATTAGATGTGGGTCATGCGTTGTGTGACCTAGGAGCGAGCATCAATCTCATGCCCCTTTCAGTTTTTAAGAAATTGAGGATTGGCGAGGCATAACCTACTTCTGTCACCCTTCAACTCGCTGACAGGACAATTAAGTATCTAGAAGGGAAGATTGAAGATGTTTTAGTGAAGGTTAACAATCTCATATTCCCAGCAGACTTCATTATTCTGGATTATGAAGCAGATAGAGAGGTTCCAATCATCCTTGGACTCCCTTTCTTGGTTACTGGGAAAGTTATGATTGACGTGCATAAAGATGAGCTAACCATGCGTGTGGATAAGGAAGAGGTGAAATTTAATGTGCTCAACGCATTAAAATTCCCAGACAGTGATGATTGTCAGCTAAACAATATTGAATTGACTGAAGAAGAGACTCGAGTATGTGAAGTTCTCGCGTTGGAGGGAACCCTAAAGGAATCCGAGCCACCAAGTCTGAGTGAGCGGCAAACAAAACCAACGCGTCCTTCACTCGAACAACCACCTGAACTCGAATTAAAACAGTTACCTAGACATTTGAAATACGCTTTTTTTGGAACTAATAATACATTGCTTGTTATCATTCCCGCTAATCTCATAAAGCCTAACGAAGATTCACTCTTGCAGATGTTGAAGAAACATAAACGCGCAATAGGGTGGACGCTTGCAGATATTCGTGGAATAAGTCCATCCTATTATATGCATAAAATAGGTTGGAGGAAGGGAAGACGGGGTCAATCAAGCCTCAAAGAAGGCTTAACCTCATTATGAAAGAATTGGTAAAAAAGGAGATTCTAATGGCTGGACGCGGGAGTTATTTATCCGATATCCGACAACAGTTGGGTTAGTCCAGTTCAATGCGTTCCCAAGAAAGGGGGAAC
>NC_052352.1:107645-116826 GCF_009727055.1 Benincasa hispida | reverse complement strand
TTCGGAAGAACGAGAGATTATATGTTCGTGTATGGTCCTAAGGATCTGATCCTTGCTGGATACATTGATTCTTGACTTTTAGACACGATATTATTATTCGAGGAAATCGACTTCAGGGTCACTCTTAATGAAAACAGTTGTGTGAGAGAGCATCAGACAGAGTTGTATTGCGGAGTCCACAATGAGAGCTGAGTATGTCGAAGCAGTAAAAGAAGTAGTATGACTCAAAAAGTTTCTGATAGGTCTGGAAGTAGTTCCTAACACGCACCTGCCTGTCACTCTCTATTGTGACGACAGTAGAGCAGTTGCAAATTCAAATGAACCACGATGCCATAAAAGTGGAAAGCATATCGAACGAAAGTACCAACTCATCAAGAAGATTGTACACAGAGGAGACATCGTTGTCACTCATATTGCTTTCCAAGACAACTTAGCTGATCCATTTACGAAGGCCCTCTCGGCTAAAGTGTTTATGGGTCACCTAGTAGGACCAGGTTTATAAGTTTTGTATCACTATGGCAATTGGGAGAATTGATGGGTATTGTGATCTCTTAGTTTATTGTATCTGTACATTTTATTCTCTCCATGTAAACTCAACATTGTATATATTTGTACATATTGATCCACTGGAGTTTTAGTCCAAGCGGAAGTATTGTTGGGTTTTATGTCATAAAAACTCATAGTTTTTAAAATGATAAACATTTTTTTATTATCAATATACTTGTTATTGATCTCATAAATTGTATGAAAGTCTAAATCCAATAAACTAAGACTCATGACTGTTGTATGAGTACTTGAACTTTATGTGGAGACATAAGAGTGGATCGGGTTCATGTAAATAGTCAAAATAATCTATGGTACATGAATGAGATTGGGTACTTTATTTTAGTAACACCATTGGATGTAGCCTACTTTGTAGTTGTTACAAAGAGTTGTAAAGTGCTACATACGATGTGATCCTAATTCGTACATGTTATGACATGAAGAGTGGGGGCATCCTATGCAATGAGTTTTCATAAGATCAGGACCAAGAAATAAGTCACTCTTACTTTATAACTCTATTTACTGTTTAAGACTAACTATTTCACCTGGATGACCTGGGTAACCGAACTTAATCCTGAGCTAACTATAAACTCCTGTTTATTCGGAATTGCCCTTAGATTTGCATAGTTGAGGGTGGCTCAACAGCGTCGGCTCAATAAGACTCCCATTTCAGGGGTAAGACTGGATAGATAGCTGGGGACATAGGGTGCAAGACGGAGTTCACGCCTATCTGATTTAGGGATAGGAGAAAGGTTGTTATCTCAAGTACTTAATCCATGTATTGAACAAGGGGCTCCACCCTCTCACTGGGCTGAGAGAGTTTGGTTTTGTGATTAGACCACAAACCAAATGTTCATTAGAAGATTAGTAGGGACTTGAGCAATAAGACGTAATCTCGGGAGTAAAACAGATATTTGACCCAGCCGTTATTACAAACAACTTGTGAAGGGTCAACTTGCTGGTTATGGTTAAATCATATGGACATAATATATCTACAGTGAGGGGAGTGCAACTATGGGCTTTAGTGGAATGACCTATTAGTTAACGAATGAAAATTAATCTGGTCTAATGAGTTTAACCAATTAAACTCGGATCGTTGAAGCCCATGATCTGTAGGTCCGCGAGGTCCCCTTACTAGCTTGAGAATAACATGATAAGTTAATTTGAAATGTTCAAATTAGAATTAAGGGAATTGGTAATTATATGAGATATAATTATGTTTAATTTTAGAATTAAACGGTATAGGAGAATTTATATATTTAAATACGATTTAAATATATAAAGATGAATATGTGTTAAAATTAATTTAATATTTGATACTAAATTAATCAAGTTTAATTAATTAATTAATTAATTAATTTTTCATTTTTAAAATCAAATAGATTTTTTACATCAAAATTAGATTTTTGGATAAAATTGAAAAAGGAAAAGAAAACTAAAACATAAATGGAAAAAATTGGTTTTTCCATTATCCATCACTTAACTAGCTCACACACGAAGCAACCATTTGCCTTGTATTCTCCAAGCATAAGCTGCAACTCATGCAACTATTCTCTTTGCATGTTGACCTGCAACATAATGAGAAGATTGGAGTGAAAATCGAGCATGCAATCTACAGAATTTTGAGAGAAAATTCGGTTTGAAGAATAGTTATTCAACAATGGTTGTTGCAGTGAGCTTTTCTCTTTCATCCCTTGATTCTAGCTTATTTTGAGTCTCACAACTCAATCTAGAGCACCAAGAGAATAGTGGGGAAGATATTGAGGTGGTCTACAACAAGATATGGAGAAGATTGCAGCTGAAAAATAAGCTTTGAATAACTTCTACAAGAGGTATGTCTTGAAACTCATTTTTTTGCAGAAGCATGTTTTATATTATGTCAAAATTAGTGAATTTGAATGCTTAGATGATCATTGTTCTTTCGCTGCAATTGATACATCCTACCGTCTAATACCCGACTGGTCTGGGACCGAGCTGAATTCCCAAAAGTTCCACACGCATGGCCCACCCCCTCTACCTGGTCCCTTCACGGGGATCGGGCCAAATTATAGAATATCCACTTACATGGCCCCGTCACGTACCCGGTTCAAGTGCTTTGAAGCCCGATCGGGTACCACCTACTCCTACCCGATTTTGCCCCCTTCCCCCTCTGTCTCTTATACACATCTAGATGTGTATAAGAGACAGGTAGAGGGGAATGTGTAGAAGGGTGAGTCAGGGCCTAAGATCAGGCCGATTAAAAAAAAAAGAATCGAAATTCTTAATCATCATTTTTTTTTCCACTACGAAAGGTATAACTTGTACAAATCTTTCCCGATCGCCTGGAAGGGACAAAAGAAACATAAACAGATTCATTTTGCAAGTTCGTTATTACGGGTATTTCGCGAGGCAATCCACATCGATGTAATGAAAGTGCCCCATCGCCCCAATAAACCAAAAAGTATAAGTTCATAACCCTAGCCCATTCCCAAACGACCTTCAACAAAAGGGTACCTGTCGAAACAAGTGGGATTTTTTTGGAGATTGGATAAATGCGAGAATATTTACTTCCATATGAGCGACTATGTGGCCGGAGGCCAAATTTTTTCTCTCAATGAAAAATTTGTCCACAACCGACTCTTAGTACCGAAATGGGTTCTCCGGTGCAACAACAGGCGGCAAAGTTGCTTTGCCCGACCGGGTAAGACCGATTTTCAGAAACGCATTTTAGGCTCAAACTTATTCAAAAACATAGATCTAACATAGATTTCAAATGGGAAGAGTGAAATGGAGTGAGATTGAGGACTTTTAAAATGGAGAATAGTGAAAATGGAAAAGAAAATTGAGGGTTTGGAGGGTTTGAGTGAGTTTTGAAATGTGAGGTATATTAGGATAATTTTCATTAATTTTTAAAATTATGGGGTAAAAATGCAAACTTTTTAAAAAAGTCGAAAAGTCAAAATTAAAATTTGAAAAAGGTTATTTTTGTCGATTATTGAATAAAATTTTAATTAATATAATTATTAATTAACCTTTGTGCTTCACGCCATTTCTTATTCTTCTTCACGCCGTCTACTCCTCCGTGTCAGCAACTCAGTGTCGCCGTCTCCTCTCCCCCTTCCACTGCCACCGCCGCAGCCTCCCGCTAGCGGTTTTGCACTGATTTTCTACTCCATTATTGGTTCTGGTATTCTTCCAATTCTCCATCGATATTTTTCTTCTCACTTAAGAACCACAAATTAGAACTTGCCTAATGAAACAATGGTTTAGGATTTGTTTATTTGTTTTATTTTTGTTAAATTCAACTACTTGATTTCAGAAATTGAGACAGAAGGGTACGACGAGGATGAAGGAATAAATTTGGCACAAAAAGTTTTCCCTTACTTTGATATAGATAGATAAAGTGAGAAAAAGAAAAAGAAAAAGAAAAAGAAAAGAAAAAGTTGGACAAAGGGGGAGGGGAGTGAGCTCTGAAGTTGCATCTTCTTCCATCACGAGTGAAACTGGAGGTGGGCTGCTAGCATCTTCTTCGTTGGGATGCTCTCAATCTCTGAGCATCCACGGAGGTAATTTATGGGTTGTCTTTCGTCTATGCTATTTATGTGTGTGTATAAATTTTATCTTTTTGGTTTCTTCCAGCAACATTTTTTTCATCGATTGAAATCAAAGTTTCCTATTTTAGTGCCATAAATTTAGAGGCTGTTGTTGATAACTTAGTAATGAGAGAGGGAGAGAGCTTCTCCCCTAAGAGATTCACATTCTGTCTCACCCAGGACCGATCCATCAATATTAACATCAAACAACTAGCTAGTTGGTCCCCTTCTGTGTCATTCTAATTTTATGTAATTGATTGCATGGTCTACATTATAAGATTTGTTACTCTTTCTTAGTCATTAAAATGTTGACTTATTTGTCCATCTCGCTCAATGTTATCGTGCTTTACAAATGACTGCGCTAAGCTTGATGGAAATTTAGCATATCAAAAAAGAGGTTTTGTAATGAGTAGAGACTGAATGAAAATCTCCAAGGTTGAAAATAAGGGACACTCAATTGCGCAGTTGAAATTAACACACTTGTAAACAGGGGAAATCGATAAAGCTACAAATAATCGAAATGCATTTTTGAGCATTTTTCGTACAAATCAAAACCATATATTATTTATTTTCCAGTGAACCTATTTGCTTTGTAGGCATTTTCAGAAACTGCATGGGGAGGGGTGCATTTCTATTTTGTAGCCATCAGGGGCTGTTTTGCTTGAAAGGTTACAGGATTATGTGGCAGAACATACGACATCTTTTACTAGCAACCCGATACTACTCTAGAATTTCTCCTCCACCACCTTCCTATGCCAAGCCTGTCATTAGAGTTTCAAACAACATAGCACAATTGGGTAGTCCTAAAGAAGGCCCAAAGCCCCGGCAGCTCCTATCGCTGCCCCCATTTCCTGGTCACCCTTTGCCTGGGAAGAATCAGATTGGTGTCTCTGGGGAGTCAACTCATGTCACTGCCATAAGATGGGTGAAGCATTATTTTGATGAAATTGAAGATTCTGTCATTCAGTCCCATTTCAGAAAAGGTCTTGTAAGTACGAACACTTACTTCTCTTTTAGCTAATTGGTATTGTCGTTTTGTCCTTTTCCTGATATACTTAATATCTAGTCGTGTAGGCTTCATGTAACTTTTTTTGTGATGAGAATCTCTGTTCATCTTTTTGAGCAGTGAGATCAGTGCTGACTTGTAAGTTGTAAATAGTAATGCAAACTTAATCGCTTCTTGCTTGTTGAAACTTGGAAGAAATTGAGTTCCATACTTAATCTCTTCATGTAACTTGTAAGTAGTAATTTCTGCTGTGGGAACAAAGTACATTGGACTTGTTTTCTTTCAGAATTTCAGTTAGTTGTTTGCGTCATATCTAGGGAAAAACTTTAATAACGACTTGTCTGGATGTATGTTTAAGGATATTCCACAACGTCAATGTTACTTATGAATTTGAGCTCTCCCTCCCTCTCTCTCAAAAAGAAGCACAAAAAGGAAAAGAAAAGAATAAAGAATAAAGAAAAAGGATTGATGGTTATCCAAATCATAATGGCTTAAATTTATCTTCCTTTTTCCAGGTCCAGGTGGAATGCCACAAATGGAGGCTTGGATGTAAAAGGAAATTCGAAACCTATGAGAAAGGTACTGTTTCTCGAATAGATAGCGTATTCTTATGGTTCATATGGAATTTTAATGAGGACATTTTTGAGAAGCTTTTTGATCTGTTGTTTATGTGTACATAATAGTGTTTCATTTACTTATTGAAGTCATTCTTTGTTGACGTAAGACTATGTTAGACCTTCGGTGATTCACACATACAAGAGGAAGGGCAGAAAAGGGATTTCACCAAGCATATTACCTGCAGAGGAAGTGGAATGTGAAAATTAATTAGGGGAGGGACACACTATATTTCCAGCCACTGTTTCAATACCAATTCCCACCGCCTATGGAGACGATCAGAATAACTCAGCAGCCCTCGGTCGAGTCCAAGCCGCATGCGTGCGTATGATCGACTAATCCACCAGCACTGATCCTAGCTACGGTGTTGACGCCCAGTTGTACGCTGCTTCAGACGCACGCGAGGTTTCAGTCGCCGGCGTTCGATTTCCTTCCAAGCCGCATGCGTCCCGTGATATGCCCGATTCGACATTCACCACACACTTATCCTAGTGAACACGGAGTCCTAGCTACCGGTGTTGACGCCCAGTTGTACGCTGCTTCAGACGCACGCGAGGTTTCAGTCGCCGGCGTTCGATCTTCCTTCCAAGCCGCATGCGTTCCAGCCGCCAGTGATGATGCCCAGATTCGATACCTAGGTGCCAACGTCGATCCGAGCCATGAGCGTCGATCTCTCAAGTCATGTTCTTAAGCCTTCGTCACATATGGCTGCCGGAATCGCTCACAATTCCTGCCAATCGATCGGTTCTAATTCTTTCCAGCCAAGCAGATCTAACTATGTTCAGGAACAATTGGCCCAGTTGCAGCTTCAAATTAAACAGCAGAATGAGTCAATACAACAGTAGATGGCCAGTCTTGGAGAGGCTCTTGGAACTATGTCAAATGGTCAGGGAGAAATCTCTAATTGCCCAACTTATTCATAAAGCCCAGTAACTTCTTTTCCTACTTTATCTACAGCTCAATTATTTTCTGAGAATCCTGCTAGCTGTATTGTAGGAGAGAAATTAAATGACCATAATTATTTTTCGTGGTCCCAATCTGTGAGAATGATTCTCGAGGGTCGCCATAAGTTCGGGTATTTGACTGGCGAAATACCAAAAACTAGACAAGGCGACCCTCAGGAACGCATATGGAAAGGAGAGGATTCTCTACTCCGATCTATGTTAGTAGGGAGTATGGAACCCCAGATTGGAACACCCCTGCTGTATGTTGCTACTGCAAAGGATATTTGGGAGGCTGTGAAAAAGTTGTACTCCACACGACAAAATGGAGCTTAACTGTATGTGCTCCGTAAACAAGTCCATGGATGTAAACAGGGGACCATGGACGTCATAGCTTACTTCAGTAAGCTGTCTGTGATTTGGCAAGAGTATGTCGAGAGTTGATTTGGAGTTGTCTGTGTGGAGGAGTTTTGCACTATCAGTTCAAAGAGACAGACCGAGTCAATGATTTTTTGGTAGGACTTAATCCAAAATTTGATGCTGTGTGAAGTCGAATTCTGGGAACTCTCCAGTACCCTCCTTGATGGAAGTGTGTTCTGAAATCTGGCTTGAAGAAGATAGGTCTAATGCTATGAATAATCCAGTAATTCAATCAACAGATTCTGCTGCATTTAAAGTATTAGGAATTGACAAACAAAACGAAAAAGTACCTCCGGTCTGTGAAACTGTAAGAAGCCTTGACACACTAGAGAGTAATGCTGGAAGCTACATGGTCGTCCTCCAAATGGTAAAAGACGACAATCANCTACATGGTCGTCCTCCAAATGGTAAAAGACGACAATCAGGACATGGACGTGCATTAGCAAGTGAATCGACAGCTGGTCATCAACCACAGAATTAGGAGACGAGTCAGAACGGCTTTAGTACAGTGGGTGTCAGTGCAATCGCTCACTCTTGTGGCCTTGTTAGTATAAACAGTAGAAAGCCATGGATTCTAGACTCAGGAGCTACGGACCATCTAACTGGCACGTCCGACCGGTTCTCGTTACCTGAGTGCTGGGAATGAGGTATGCATCACTCTTGTGGCCTTGTTAGTATAAACGGTAGAAAGCCATGGATTCTAGACTCAGGAGCTACGGACCATCTAACTGGCACGTCCGACCGGTTCTCGTTACCTGAGTGCTGGGAATGAGAGGATCAGGATTGCTGATGGATCCTTTGCCCCTGAGGCCGGGAAAGGCCGTTTATCATCCTTTGAGGGTTTTGCTCTTTAAGACGTTCTACATGTGCCTAAAATTTCTTAAAATTTGTTATATGTCAGTAAGATTACCAGAGATTTGAAATGTCGTGTTATCTTCTAACCCGATGCTGCTATTTTTCAGGATCTGAACTTGAAGATGACGATTGACATTGCCCGGTATGATAGGGGCTCTATTTCCTTACTGAAGATACCTCCTCTAGGATTTGTGATAGGACTAGTTTATTGTCTTCCTGTTTTTCCAATTCTGAAATTGATTATATGTTATGGCACTTTCGTCTCGGACATCCGAGTTTTCATTATATGAAATATTTATTTCCCCATCTATTTCATAATATTAATGTTTCTAACTTGAAATGTGATGTGTGTGTCCAAGCTAAACAACCTCGCGTCTCGTACAAACCCCAACCTTATAAGCCTTCGAAACCCTTCACCCTCTTTCATAGTGATGTGTGGGGTTCGTCTCCGGTTACAACCATTACTGTCAAACGGTGGTTTGTAACCTTTATAGACGACCACACTAGGTTGACGTGGGTCTTTCTCCTTACTGACAAGTTTGAAGTCACCTCTGTCTTCCAGCAGTTCTACAATTCTATAGAAACCCAATTCAACACGAGAATCACCATTCTTCGGAGCGATAATGGTCTGAAATTCTTTAATAATAACCTCGGGGAATTCCTTGCCTCTTAAGGAATAATCCATCAAAGTTCATGTGCTTATACCCTGCAACAGAATGGCATGGCTGAATGGAAAAACCGTCACCTAATTGAGGTTGCTCGTTCACTCATGCTATCCACATCTCTTCCATCATATCTTTGGGGAGATGCTGTTCTGACAGCAGCTCACTTAATAAACCGAATGCCTTCTTGAGTCTTAAAGTTCCAAACTCCTTTTGACTATTTCAAAGAGTCATGTCCTGATAACCGCCTTACCCCTGATGTTCCCCTTCGTGTGTTCGGGTGTGTTGTGTTTGTTCATACCCATGGTCCTAATCGAACCAAATTTACCCCTCGGGCTTAGAAGTGTGTTTTTGTGGGATACTCCCTTCATCAACGCGGGTACAAATGTTACCATCCTTCTTCCTACAAGTACTTTGTCTCCATGGATGTCACCTTCTTCGAAGATCGTCCATTTTTTCCCCTTAGTCCTCTTCCGGGGGAGAGTATAAGTGAAGAGTCCAACTGGGGTCTAAGTCCTTGCCTGCCAGACCTACCCGAGTCCATTCCCGACACAAGTGTCAATGCTC
>NC_052352.1:105919-107635 GCF_009727055.1 Benincasa hispida | reverse complement strand
CCATTCCCGACACAAGTGTCAATGCTCCTATTCTTCCTACCGAGCAAGTCCCATGGATCACGTACTATAGGAGGAATCTTAGAAAGGAAATAGTGTCGCCAATCACTTCTACGGCTCCAGTACATGAGTCAGAACGAGTGACAGTTCCAGGTACGAAGTTTTCTATTCCTAATAATGATAACATGTGTGGTGATAATGCTTGTGTTGAAAGTAGTGTAAGCAGAGACAGTACCGAGAATGTGACTAATGTGGATACTGATCACCATGATAGTACTGACAGTAACAGTGACAGTACTGAGAATGAGGCTTGTACGGGTAAAGGCAGTAATGAACCCTAGGTTCCGACTGAAAATGTTGAAGAAGGTATAGATGAGACAAAGTAGGATACTGAGTATGATGAGAAGTCAGAAGATCAGAAAGACCCAGATGAGACAAAGCAAGATACTAAGTGTGATGAGAAGTCAGAAGAACAGGAAGATCATGATGCCTCTCTTGACATTCCTATTGTTTTGAGGAAAGGAACGAGGTCTTGTACCAAGTACCCAATGCAGAGTTATATGTCTTATAGTAACTTATCTCCGGTGTTCAAAGTGTTAGCTATCAGCCTCAACACTGTTTCAATACCAAGCAGCATATATGCAGCTATGGAAATTCCTGAGTGGAGAGCCGCTGTCATGGAAGAAATGAAAGCTCTTGAAAAGAACGACACATGGGAATAGGTCACTCTTCCTGAGGGACACAAGATAGTTGGTTGCAAATGGGTGTTTACGGTTAAGTATAGACCTGATGGTACGATCGATCGATACAAGGCACGGTTAGTGGCCAGAGGTTTCACTCAGACCTTTAGGATAGATTACTCAGAGACTTTCTCTCTAGTAGCAAAGTTAAATGTGCTCCTCTTGGTTGCATTTAATAAGAATTGGCCTTTGCACCAGTTTGATGTGAAGAATGCATTCCTTAATGGAGAATTAGAAGAAGTTTACATGAGTCTGCCTCCAGGGTTTGAAAAACACTTCAGTCGCAAAGTTTGTAAACTGAAGAAGTCATTATATGGGTTGAAACAGTCTCCGAGAGCTTGGTTTAGCAGATTTACTACATTTGTAAAATCGCAAGGGTACAGTCAGGGACATTCAGACCATACCTTGTTCACAAAGAAGTCTGTGTCTGGAAAAATGGCCGTTCTAATTGTGTATGTTGATGACATTGTAATCTCGGGGGATGATACTTCAAAAATAGACAGATTGAAGAAAAGGATGGCCGAAGAATTCGAGATCAAGGATCTTGGAAAGTTAAGGTATTTTCTCGGAATGGAGGTGGCCCAGTCGAAGGAAGGCATCTCTGTCTCTCAACGAAAGTATACGCTAGATTTGCTTAAAGAGACAGGTATGATAGGATAACATCCCAGTTGGCACCCATATGGAAGCAAATACAGCTTAGTGATATGAGTAGTAGTGCACCAGTTAACAAGGAGAGGTATCAACGTTTGGTCGGGAAGCTAATTTATCTTTCCCATACGAGACCAGATATTGCACATGCAGTAAGTTTGATTAGCCAATTTATGCAGTCTCCTTATGAAGAACATATGAAGGCAGTGGAACGAATTTTGAGATATTCAAAGGCTTCTCCAGGCAGGGGATTAATATTCAGAAAGTCAGACAGACGATGCATCGAGGCCTATACAGATGCTGATTGGGCAGGCTCAGTGGTCGACAGAAA